>NW_009221974.1:0-8584 GCF_000690835.1 Fulmarus glacialis
GGTGGGGGGCAGGGTGCTCACTGAGGAAGAGGCTGTGAGTTGGGAAACAGATGATGTTATGAAGGGTTGGGGGTTGTATTGGGCGTTATGGGGTTGGTGGGCTGTGTATGGAAGGGAGCGTTGTGTCCTGGGAGGGTATGGAGCTGTGGGATTCGTGCGCTGGGAGGAAAGGGTCCTGCACTGGGGTGGTTGGGGTAGAGGGGTACCTCCGGGACACGTAACCCCCCCCCCGGCCACAGTGCTGGCAGGCAGCAGTGCTTGTTATGCCCACACCTTGGCATGGATGTTGCTGCTTGGTAGCTCAGGTGAGTGAGATGTGTTTCATTCTGTGCAGAAATGGGGTTGCTGCAAAGCTGAAAGTTTCCTCAGACATTGGAAGAAACTATCTCTATAGGAGCTTCATCTCCCGCCTGTTCAAGGGGGTCAAAGAATTTTATTCAGATGCATTAGCAGATGTTTGCAGATGCTGCTCCTCTTTCTTTTTATCAGTGGTTTGTTTCATTTCTTTTAACTGGTCTGCATCCCTCGAGCAGGTGTTGGCATGAACAGAATTCGGATCCATGTTTTGCCGTCAAGCCGAGGACGCCTTACTCCTGTGCCACGGCCGCAGGAGCCTCTGTCATGTGCCTTCACCCACCGCCAGTGCTCCCAGCCGCGGCTGGAGGGGCAGGAGTTTTGTATTAAGCACATTCTTGAAGACAGGAGTGCCCCTTTCAAGCAGTGCAGCTATGTTTCAACAAAGAATGGAAAGCGGTGTCCCAACGCTGCGCCCAAACCAGAGAAGAAGGATGGGTGAGTACCTCTGTCTCCTGGTTCTCCCGTTCTGTACCATTTAGAATTAAAACAGGCAGGAGAAGGTCCTTCTCCTGATTCAGCTGCTGCACTTATGTTACCTCAGACAAGTGGCTCCCTCTTTCTGAAGCGTTTTTAAGCTAGAAAAAGACTCTGTGAGTGCTGGACACGGCACAGTGGAGTTGTCTTGGTCATGCAGGACTGTCGGGCTGCTGCCCTCTGCCATCAGAAGGTGGCTGCAGTGATCCAGGTCCTTTGTAGGAGCTGTACGTGCACCCACGTGGTCCCGTACCTCCGCTCAGCCCAGCAAATTTGTGCTGTCTGTGCTTATGGATAATTGTCAGCACAGATAGTCTGGTTGTGCGTTATGTGGAGCTGGTGACCTGGTGGTGCTTCTTGTTCTCTGATGCATATAAAATGTCCTGATGGCTATGGATGGAAGGACCCAGAACAGTTATCGACATTCAGTAAGCGTGTCAGCAGAGCAGTTTCCCTTATGAGAGCGTCGACCCGCGTTTCATTCTCAGAGGTTACGGGGATGTGGACACTGGTAGTCTTCATTCTGCCCTTGGTCCCCCTGCGATAAAAAGTATCTGATGTGGGCCAGCACGCTCTGCGTGGAAACTGAGAGCCCAGTGTGAATGTTTGGAAGCAGAAGAGCTCACCTCAGTGGCTTTAAGTAAAAAGCTCTTTTCTCTCTCTGCTGCTGTGCCATGTGGCTGCCAGCTCCAGTGCCAGAGGTGGCATTTCAGCGGTGGTGTGTGGTCTGTGAGCCCGCCGGTGCTCTCTGGCATTTCCGAGCTGTACCTGCAGCCAGCAGCTCTCTCTGTAAGAGAACTTTGGAGAGGATGTGCTTTCCAGATGCCAGGGAACATTTCTCACTGCACTGCTTGTTCGTTTTGCTGGCTGAGGGCTTGGAGTTGTAACGAGCTTGTGATTTATTCCTGCAGCACGTCGTTCTGTGCGGAGCATGCCCGTAGGAACACTCTGGCGCTCCAAGCTCAGATGAAGAAGTCCAATCCTGGGCCTGTAAGCGAGACTCTCCTTTGCCAGCTTAGCTCTTATGCCAAAACAGAGCTGGGCTCCCAGACCGCAGAGAGCAGCCGCAGCGAAGCCAGTCGGATCCTAGGTAAGAATTGAAAGTGAAAACTGGAGAGAGAGGGCCTGAAGTTCTCCGTTCTGTGTGGAAATGCCAAGAATATGACTTCTTAAATCCAGTGAAAAAAGATCCCAGGGGTCTGTGGGTAAAAGATTGTGTTCTGCAAACCCTGGCGTGTCTCGCCTGCCACTGACTGTAGACAAGTCACACTGCCAGACCAAAATCCTGCAGGTTTTCTTCCCTTGCAGTCACAGAGTAGAAATGTTAGCTAGCTTTCCTCTTTGCTGGGTTAGTCTCTAGCGGTGCCTGTCAAATGCTGGCTCAGTGCTGAGCTTCTCATCTCACAGGGTTGCTCGGTCGGTCCAGCCGGCAGTTCATGGTTCCTAGGTAGGCTGCGCCGAGTTGGTGGGTTTCCTGTTGTTTCATGTCGCTTGCTGGGGAGGAGAAGTCTCCCTTGGCAAGAGGCAGAGCTGGTTTACCTCCGTGTGGCCGTGGAGCCGAGCTCCCAGTGTCCCTGGCTGCCGTGTCCAGGAGCAACGAGCACTGGGACGTAGGGCAGTGTCCTATCACTCAGGGTGACTTGTCTTTTTAGATGAGGATAGCTGGAGCGATGGCGAACAGGACCCTATCACAGTGGACCAGACGTGGCGAGGGGACCCGGACAGCGAGGCTGACAGCATCGATAGCGACCAGGAGGATCCCTTGAAGTAAGTTGGATGCTTGTGACTGCTTACACACGTGTAGCGTGCAGAGCGTTCTGAGCTCGGTGTGGTACCGGAGGAGATGGCAGTTATGTTGAAGAGGTGACATTATTAACGGTGTTGCAGTTGGACTTTGTGCCTTGGCAAGTTGCTAGGTGTGAATGCTCGTAAGTCTTGGACCTGGTGGTTCTTCTGGGAAGTATTTGATGCTCATCCTCTTTCAGTGTGGAGTGGTCCCTTCAGCAGCAGTCTCTGGATGATCTCTTAAACTAAAAATAAATCTGTAAAAATCAGTATTTCTGCTTGTCGCCCATTGATCTGTCTAATCTAGTCCTGCTCAGTCCGTGTTTCTGATAACGTCCGTGTCATTCGTTCAGGAGAACAGCCCTGAGGGACCCTTAGAAACTTCACCCTGTTTGTGTGGGTGTTTTTCAGGCATGCTGGTGTATACACAGCTGAGGAGGTGGCTTTGATCATGCGAGAGAAGCTGATCCGCCTGCAGTCTCTCTACATCGACCAGTTCAAACGACTCCAGCACCTTCTGAAGGAGAAGAAGCGCCGATACCTGCACAGCCGCAAGGGAGAACATGAAGCCATAGGCAAGTACTGGTACAGGTAGTCACTGATCTGTATTCATCTGGCTGAGGGCACAGCGCTTCTCTAAAACACATGCAGAACTCTACATTAAAAAAAATGGGGTTTTTTGCTCTTCGTAGAAGCAGATTTCAGAGCAGTGCTGTCTTGGTAAGGGTCAGAACTACCGTAGGACTGAAACTCAGTTAGAGAAGGTATTTCTGTGACTGGCCTTATGCCTGGAGATTGGTATCATTTGGGTTAGAAAGGTTGCCGGATTTCTTTGCTCTTCAAAGTTTGTAGTGTTGTCAGGAAATGAGACTACAAAGTTAATTCTGAGGCAAAAGTTCTTTTTTTGTGTGGGATTTCCTGTTTTTGGTTTTATGAACAAAAAATTTATTCATCTGTAAGGTCCTGTCTGTATCGGCAGAAGTTTGTTTCAGTTGTTACACTAGTACTGCTGAAATGACATATTCCTCCTTAGCACAGATGCAACTTTCCCTTGCAAAAGCACTTCTGCCTCGGTTGGATTTCTCCCTGTACAGAACATGCTCTTGGAGACAGGAGTTCGTAGTTCAGCAGAGGCAGAACTGGATTGTATAACTGATTGCAAGTATTGCAGTGCAAAGAATGCTTTCTCTAGCACAGTCTTATAATAGCTCATCCTGGAAAATGGCATAATATGGCTCGGTCTCAAATAAAAATAACTGGAAGTTTGGTACATAACAATTTTGTAGAACTCTTTTTAGCAAACCAGTACTAGAAAAGCAGATCCCGAGCGTTGCCCTGTAATTACAGCTGGGAGTGCTTACTGGAAGCTTCCAGAACTTGCACAGGAGCAAACTGAAATCTGACAAACTGCTATTCTGCCTGCAGAAATCACAATAGACTTTTGAGTGGCCAAATTACTTTACAAGACGCTTAAAAATATTCAGTCGCCTCCTCGTGCACACAGAGCACTTGAGATAAGTTTTGGGATGGAGTCTGCTTTGTCATCCTCTTACGTAACTGAAAGATGTGCTTCCTGTTTATACGTGCAGCTCTCACTGCTCGTTCGCTCTGTGCGTTGACATCTGTGTCATTAGTCAGCAGTTGGAGCTCTCGACAGCTGATTTTGGCTCTCGATACCAAAAAAAAAATGGAAGGACGTGGCAGGTGGGGTGGTATTTTCTGAGCCCTCCCTCGCTCCCCGCAGGCAGCAGCCTTCTGACGGGCCCGGAGGGGCTGATGGCCAAGGAGCGTGAGAACCTGAAGCGCCTGAAGTGCCTGCGCCGCTACCGGCAACGCTACGGCGTGGAGGCCCTGCTCCACCGGCAGCTGAAGGAGCGCAGGATGCTGGCGACCGATGGTGCTGCCCAGCAGGTGCGTCCAGCAGCTCGAGGACTGGGTACGGCTGGAGTTAACAGCCTCGCTTAGAAGTTGGGTCTCTCCTCTCGTCCCTTCCTGGGAGCGATCCCAGGCCAGGTCCCCTCTGGCCCTACCGGATTGCCCCTTGTAACATGCTTTCTGCAAGGACATAAAGATCTGGTCCTCAGTATCCACACGTTGGCTGAAACATTGGGGGTTCCTAGAGTCATTTTAAATGGGCACCAAAAGTACAAAAATTAAAATGTGGGCTTGGAGAATTTTCCCTTTTGAAAGGGAGGGCTCAGTAGAAGGTAGCCTGATTTTCATCACTGAAAAACGTGTGGAAAATACTCCTCCTTATAGTGGTGAAACCCAGACTTCTCCTAGACCTGTGGGGACGCAAAGGCAGGCCCCTTGCATCACACATGAAACTAAATTTAAAACTGTGTGCAGCCATTTCTTTGTAACCATTTTAAAATTCAAAGCATTCCCTTAACTGACTTCTGAAAGCTGAAGATAAGTCTGAGAAACCTCGTTCTTTGAGACATACTTCTGAGGTGAAGTTCTTCCTATTGAAATTGAGTCGTGCCTTATTATCTCAGCTCTGTTTAATAAAAGCTTGAATGGGAAGGACATAATGAGGAGCGAGGCTCTGCTGGAGTGGAACTGAGAGTTTGGTCTTGGCGTGTTTTGAAAGCAGGACGCAAGTGTTGTATAGCCGAGGGGGTTTCTCTGGAACAGAGCCGGACGACTCTCCAGCGCAGCTCTGAGCTCTTCTCTTGGACTTGCAGGCGCACACCACCCGCTCCAGCCAGAGGTGCTTGGCCTTTGTCGACGATGTCCGATGCTCCAACCAGTCCCTCCCGATGACCAGGCATTGCCTTACACGTATCCTTTGATCTGCCTGTGCTGTCTTGGGCTGCACTCCTGCCTGTTTGCTGGCAGTTTGAAGTGTGTCTGATCCTCCTTTTTTCTCTTTGGCCCTAAATCAAGGCCATCGGTTTGCTGTAGCCGTTGGTTTCAAGCAGGAGCCCAGAGGAAACGTCTCCCAGTCTGTTGGTGCTCCCGTCCCCGTGGAACGACCAATTCGTGTGGGAGTGACAAAAAGCTGGGCTTGCCCGCGCCTCTGCCTGGGCAGGTCCCACTGCAGCCTTCCTGTGGTACGCTGGCCGATCCAGAGCATCCGAACGGGGTGGCTAGTTCACTTGGAAGCAACAAGGGAACCTCACGAAGCCCGAGGGAGGCACAAGAGAGTTTCTGGCTGTGTGAAAGGCGGGTAGAAGCAAGTCCGCTGTTGGCTTGGCTACAGGTGCTGGGTGCCAACAGCCATCCTGGGCAGGGTCTGTGAGCTCGGTATGAGTCCTGCTGTGAGGGATACTCGTAGGAAAGGGTGTCTGACTGCTGAAGCATATTCTCAGTGATTTTTGGGAGGATCTGAATGAGGGGGTGATTCCTAGCCTGTTTGGGGCTGCCACGGGTCAGCTCAATCTCCTTTTACTCCTTGAAAAGTTCCCACACGTGTGTGTGAACAGCCTCGAGCTGTTTGACCTCCTGAAACAGCCTTGGTTTTTTTGAGGGCTAGCACTGAAATTTCCACTGGGATCCCCCCAGCTCAGAGATCACCGCCCCAACATGGGATCCATGAACCGAGTGTTGCCCCGGCTGCATCTGCGCAGCTCTTGTCTAAGTGGGATTGGCTGGATGTGTCCAGGAGCAGGTTTGGATCGTGTGGGAGCTGCGTTAGCAGCTCTTGCAGGTGTGAGTCAGGACAAGCTCTGGCACTGGGTCCCAGAGCAGGGCTGGCAGCCAGGGGGAGGATGAGCTCTTCGTTTTGTTTGAGCTCTTTGTTTTGTTTTGTTATGAAGTTGGCAGACTCGACTCCAGGTATGCACAGGGAGCAGCCCGGGGAGCAGGAAGCTGCCTTTGTTTCTCTCTAGTGACCATATACTTCAAAATAAAGACAGGATAAATACCTATGAAACGGTTTGAGCAAGTTGCTGTTTGTAGCTGGCTCGCTTTGAGTAGGGCAGGCCGAGAAGGGAGTGGAAAAAGCGAGGTTTGATTTCCTTACGTCTGAGCTGTCAGCTGACTTTCACTGACACAAACAAGATCTTACTTTGGTTAGCCCCGCTGAGCCGATAACATCTGCAGTCTGCTCTGCTTTGTGCATTGTCGGGAGGCTCTTGGGCTTTGTTTGCTTTTCAGGAGCTGGATTGTTTGTGACAATGCATTAAAGGGCCGAACCCAGCTGGGCTGTTGGGCTCCAGGTGGAGCGTGTGATTTTTGTCATCTTGGCAATCCATGCTTTTTGGCTACCAATAAAGTCGGTGCTTGATTTGGGAGTCATTCAGAGAGATTAAAATCTGGCTTCCCCACCCTGCTGTTCACACAGAGACGCTTTCCTCACTGCATCTGCCCTCGAGTGTCTGAGAGATCTGGCTCCTCCAGGCTGGGCTCCATACCGTTGCTGCTAGCACAGATTATGGGATCCCCACAGCCTGCCGGGAAGTCGTAGCGGTGCCTTCACAGCTGCCTTGGTGCAGGGAGGAGAGGAGGAAAGGATAAATCTGAAACCTAGACGGCTTAAGAAACTGGGTTAAACTTGGTGCCTTTTGCCAGTTTATGTGGGTTTGGAAGTTTGGAGTTGTTTTTCCTCTCCCACACTGCACTGCGTGAAGAGGAAACTGCGGCGTGAACCCCACAAACATCGAGAACAGCCGGGCAGTTATTTGGGTGGGTTTGATATTGAGGTATCTGACCTGAAAGACTTGATCCGCAGCTGAAATCTGCTTTGGCCCCAGCTCCAGATTGTCACCTGTGTGGATACTGTGCCTTGCTCCGCTCACTTGGTGAGACAATCTCAGCTGTTCCTTGCAGCAGTAAGTAGAAACTTCACGACTGTCAGTAAAACGTTGTTTATGCAGACCCTCGCGCAGCCTCAGCGGTGGGTCCGTCTGTAGTTTCGCAGGGCTCTTGGAAGAGGATGGGATTTGGTCTGTAGCTACTCTGCTGCTGCTTGCTCTGCAAGCGCGATGCAATTTAAGCAGAGTTTCTGTTTGTGATTAAAGGCAGGAAATCCCATTTACACCTCTGGCAGGAATAGGTTTTCCATTGGGAAGGAAAATGCACTGGGAAGATAGAAATACCGGAACTAAACTCCTGGCTGTGGAAAAAGCATTGTGTGTGCTCGTATCTCCGCTGCGTGTTAGATGTTAAGGCTTGTGCAGATGCCTTTTAAATGGATGTCTGCAAATAAAAGTAAGCCTGTGCATTTGTAATATCTTCCATCTGAGGATCTGCGAGTACTTTACAGGGATCCAGCTACATCTCCCAGCCCCCACTGGGAGGCTGTTGGTGGTGTCCCCGTTTTCCATCATGCAAGTAACGTCACCCACACCGCCGGGCATTCGGGGCGCAACTCTGGAGTCTGGACTCCTGAGCTGAGAGATGTATGAGGTTTTTAACACGTTCTGCTGGAGGGTGGTGGGTGAGTGGGGAGCGTTTATGCCTCTGGATGCATGTCTTGTCTGCTGCGCAGGTTTCCCTTGACCGCATCTTCCCAGACATCTGTCAGGACACTAATCAGACTCTGTTTAAACCGTGTCAAGGCTCCGAGGAAGTGCCCTGCAACAAGCCGGTTCCCGTGAGCCTCTCCGAGGATCCGTGCTGCCCGCTCCATCTCCGCTTGCCTCCGCAGATGTACGTACCCGAGCAGGTGCTGGCTGTCCCTGAGGAGCTGGAAGCTGCCCCCACGGACCTGTACTTGAGCGCTGCTGAGCTCCAGCCCACGGAGAGCTTGCCCCTGGAGTTCAGCGATGTAAGTTGTGCAGTGTGCTTTAGGCCGTGGTGTGCAAGCAACGTGTCCTGCAGAAAAGCTTCCCCTGAATACTGCTGTTGTCATCACGTGCCGTGAAGTCACACTGAAATACTCGTGGAGCGGGCTGCAGTGCAGCAGACCCGGTGCTCTCTCTGTGGAGCACACACGGACGTCACGTAAAGCACTGCCTCCCCAGCACAGATCATGTAGAATTATTTTTATTCTTGCTGGCTTGGGGAAGGAGAGTCTCTTGAA
>NW_009221974.1:8600-10889 GCF_000690835.1 Fulmarus glacialis
CTGTAGGGTTGGTGCCTGCTCCTTTAGAAGGGCTGTGCTCTCATTTAAATCCGTACTTAGGGGCTTTTTAAAAAGAGGATTTTTTTTTTTTTTTCCCCCCTCTTCTCTCCCATGAGGAATACATGAGGATTTTAATCCCCAGATTATTCTGATGTCCTGCATGCATGTTAAGCCTACATGCTTAAAATCCTCTGAAATGTTTTAAACAAAAAAATACCGTGGTCATTTGGAGCTGCTCCTCTGAACGAGATGTCACTTGCTTTAGTATTCGGATGCCCCTGGGATTCTTGAGCGAGTCTATCAGGAGGCAGATCTTTAGAGTTTGCTGACAGAGGAGGGATCGCCAGCAACTGTGGAGTCCCAGGGATGGCAGCAGCCACAGCATTAGCATGGGAGAGCAAGTGCTGCTGCTGTGGGGTCAGGCTGGGCCCAGCACCCTCAGGGTCGAGGGAACACTCTCCCTGCCTTCGGTGGGCATTGGACCAGATCCCAGCCCTCCTTCCTGTGGGGCAGAGCTGGCACACCGCTCTCCGTGAAAACAGCCTTTGTGGGAGAGGTTTTTTTCAGGTCAGAAATGAAGAACATAACTGTTTCTCTCCTCCAGCCTGTCCTTTGAGAGGGTCCCCCGCCCCATGCGGAGTTTTGGGTGCTTCAGGCAGGAATCCGGGCGCCTTGCTCCTGCTTCGTACCCCGAGCCGTGCGTGGATGTAACTGCAGACACCCTGCAGGAGCCCTCTGTCCTCAGCTTGGAGGGATTCGGAGCTACAGCAGCGTACGGCTGTGTAGGGCATCTGTGTTTGATCTCGCGTCACGCTAGGCTGGTAGAGTGCCACTCGTGAGTCGCAGGCATCTCGCCTTGATGTCAAACACCCTCTAAAGCCAAAACAAACCCCGTCCTCTAACAATAGCCTCGCAGGAATCCCAGCCTCTCGCGTCAGCGGGGTCATCCACGCACGCAGCAGACTGCAGCGAGCAGGGTGGACGGAGGAGCAAGCCACAGACCGTCCACTCCAATACTTTGTGTCAGGGCAAGCAAAGAGGGTTGTGTGAAATCCTGGGAGAGGGGTGACTGCTCCGGGTGTCCTGAGGAGGGCAGGATCAGACCCTTGTGCAGTCCTGGGGGCTGCAGGGATGCTTCTGGGGCAGCATGTCACGCTGGGCTCCAGACCTTGTGCCCCACACCTCATTTTCAGTGGGAGTGCAGTGCTGCCAGCCTGGATCACGCCGTTTCTGGAGGAGGAGGCCCCCGTAGTTGCATTCCCAGCTGCTGAGGCTGGGGGTCCTGGTGGCACGGTGCTCGCTGCTTCCTCCTCCCGTGCCCATAAAGCAGTGGAGCACTCTGCTGCCCGCTCCTGCCCCGCTGCTCGAGGCGGGTAGCGGAGAAGGGCTGCAAGGACTTGTGCTTCTGTCTCCCACGGGGCTCCTCAGGATCCCTCCTGCTGATGAGCCACTCCCGGTGTTTTCTCTCCTAGGACTTGGACGTGGTGGGCGATGGCATGCAATGTCCCCCATCCCCTCTGCTCTTTGATCCTTCTGTGGCCCTCGATCAGTCCCTCAGAGACGTTGCCGAGGCCCCCATAGACATTCTGGCCCTGGAGGAGCCCTCCCACCCAGGCCTCCCTCCGCAGACGGCGCCGATGGACAGAGGAAGCTCCTCTGCCCACGTCTTCTCCCCAGCCGCCGAGCCTCCAGTTGAGCTCCCTGCGCAGGTACAGCCGGGAGAGTGCACCGGGGGCTTCCAGCTCCTGCTCCGGGCTAACTGTTGCCCCTGGGGCTCACTGCCGCGAGACGATCCCCTATTTGCCCGCCCGCCGAGCAGCCAGGCCCTCGGGGGTTTGCTGTCCCATGCAACGGAGTTCGGACCCGTGCTACGCCCACGGTCTGGATGATATTAGGAGTGTTGAGGGGGTGGGAGGCAGAGCCTGTCCCCGGGGGAGCGGTGGAGGATGGGCAGTCGCCTCTTCTCCGTGGGTGGCTCGGTGCCACCCTCTTCCTGTGCGTGGGATGGGTGTTGCGGGAGCTGTCTGGGATGCAGTTGCTGTCCCATGCAACGGAGTTCGGACCCGTGCTACGCCCACGGTCTGGATGATATTAGGAGTGTTGAGGGGGTGGGAGGCAGAGCCTGTCCCCGGGGGAGCGGTGGAGGATGGGCAGTCGCCTCTTCTCCGTGGGTGGCTCGGTGCCACCCTCTTCCTGTGCGTGGGATGGGTGTTGCGGGAGCTGTCTGGGATGCAGTAGGGATGTCTCGCAGGCTGGGCACTACCCGCTGTGGGAAGCCTATTTTTTCCC
>NW_009221974.1:10934-11224 GCF_000690835.1 Fulmarus glacialis
CTATTTTTTCCCATCTGGGGATTTTAAGGGGAGCTGTCGTCTTCTGGGCAAAGGGCTTCTGCTTTCTCCTTTTTTTGAGTCTCATTTTTCACTTGCAACTTGCTCCTCTTGTGTCCCACCCGGAGCCTGTGGCTTGCTCAGGCCATGCCCAAGGGTGTTGTCTTTGGAGACGTCCTCAGACGCCCCGTCCTGCAAACCCTGTCACCCCTCCGACGCTGTCCCTGAAGCCAAGGAGTCCCCGCAGTGCTTCTCCCCTGGTGGGAGCCGAATGTTGGGGTGGGGGGACCCCA
>NW_009221975.1:0-13227 GCF_000690835.1 Fulmarus glacialis
ATTTAAATAAGTAACATATAATAACAAGTAAAATTAACTCAAAGTTTTCATTCTTTTTTTTTTTCCAGAAGGAGCTCAGTCTCCCCAGAAGAGGAAGCTTGTAAGTATAATTATTTTTTATTCATCACTTGGTTTGTTTTGAACATATATAGCTGTTCGACTGTGGAAATCATTTAAATGGGCAGATACTCTGTTTTCTTTGTTAGCGTTTTCAAGAATCTGTCATGCACTTGGAAGCTGCTAGCTTACGTTTCTCTGAGACTGAAATCTCTATTCATTTCCTTAAGTGTAGTAGGAAAAGTAGTAGTAGTGTAAGCTTACTTCTAATTATCAGCTTGAGCTGATCCTGATATGGAAATAGCTGCAGTGTTGAGTGTTGCTTGCACTGACATCGCTGAAGTGACTCCACAGAAGTCACTGATTATTTATGTGATACGGACAACTTTGATAACTGCTCTTCAGTCTGTTGACAGAAGTCTGAGTACACAGCTCCTGGGCCATGCAGGTCAGGTGTTTGTGGACCAGTCGGTGTAATAGAGATATTTCGACAAAGTAGCAAATGTCGGGAAAAGTAGGCTTTGAAAAACGTGGTTTAAACAAATAGCAATTTTTTTTTTTTAATACGTTATGATGTTTAAAGAATTTTAGCAAACTAACTTGTGTTTCAATGATACTATGAGAGCTTAGCTTCTGCTATGCTTACAGATTTATGGTGGGAGAAATTGCATTATTGATTGCATTATATAAAAGAGAAAGCTTTTGTACTGCCTGCGATTGCATTATGATTTAAAATTGTTTCCCAAAGCTTATAGACTACAGGCATGAAGCTCACAAAAGCATATAACCTTTCTTCCTCAGGTTTCTGGTTCTAATGAGAAATGATTTTCAGTCTTTCAGTGTAAGCTATCCCCTTTGTGTAAGAAACAGTGTTTGGAAAATGCTGTGTAGCACCAGTGATGTAGGGCTGAACAATGCAACAATGATTTAGGATCAGAAGGCCTTTTTTTTAAAATGGGGCATGACCAGACCTTTTTGTTTAGTTCATATGACAATGGTAAACCAGTCAGGGAGTTATTTAAAGAACATGAAACACTGGCTGATTTATTTTTTTTTTTTAACCAGTATGCCTTAAAGGCTAGTTTAACTATATTTGATAGATTGTGAAGGTTCTTTGAACAAATGGTGGAGCAGTGAGTTACCAGTAAGTTTTTTGTTTAATGTAACTTAGATATTTTTGTACAAAACTTTTGGAATTGAAGGTGAGGATGCTAGAGATATCCCCTTCCCTCATTCAAGCGTGGAGGTGGGTATGACACAAAACTGGTTGTGTATTTACATTTGAAATATCTGAGATACAAATGAAGTGCTTCAAATGTGTAGTGTTTTATTTAATAGTAACTAAACCAAATGACTGAATGTTTTATTTCTATATTGACTTAACACCTTCAGTTTTCATTGCTTCACTTTCGTTTTCTTCCACAAGTGAGTGCCTTTTAAGCCATCATTATGTGAAGAAATTCAGCAACCTGTGTCAAGAAGATCCAGGCCATAAATTTTAACCACAATGTTGCAGCTACTAGTGAGACTGAAAATCTATGAAGAATTAAAATGTTAGTTGCCTGTGTTATCTAGTTGGTTATTTGATTGTGGTTTCTGGAATTACATATTCTGTAGTCAATTCTACCAAATGATTTCTTACTGTTTGAAAAGCTTAACTATTTAAGAAGTCAGTAAAGCATTGTGGCTTGTGTATATTTCTGGTGACGCCGTACTATTAAGCGTATAGGCTCACTGAAAAGGGTCTTGTGGAGCTGATGTACATGATTTGCATATCCCAGTATCAGAGTCCTTACCTGATTTAAAAAAAATCCACTCTTAGTCTTTGAGTCAGGAATTAGAGAAATTTATATCAAGGAAGGGAATAATTATAATATGTGTGTGTGCATATATGTTAAAATAGACATATAATGTATAAATTTGTTCAACCATTCTGTCAAAAAGGGTGGCCTAACGTGTGCACTGAAATACAGACTGTCGGCAGTTCTCAGTTCTTCTGGAGACTTTTCCTCTGCTTGAATCAACTTAACAGTGAACCTCATAAGCAAAAATAAATTCTGAAAACAAAATTTATTCTGAAAAGTTGCTGTTGTGCTGTAGCTAATGAGTAGAGATAGTTATGGATGTAGCTAGGTCCTGATTCATTGACTGTCGTTCATTGGCTTTTGTTCACCGACAGAAGCAGAAGCAGGAATTGGCAGAAGGATGAAATATCTGGCTTGGAGCCAGAAACCCTCAAGAGGTGCATCCATTTTCTGCACAAACTCCAGCCTTTGTAGCAGTTCAGTAGCAATCGTATTATATAGATATATACAGCCACTCACCATTTTTCTGTGTGCTAGTCTGGAGGCTGGGGTGCATTTACTACTGTAAAAGATCATATTTGGGGAGGAAGTCATTATTTTCCAGCCAGCCAGACGTAGATTGAAGACTTGATTATTGGTGCTTGCTAGGTGATTGCTTTGGTTGATAACTGTTGAGTTAGAAAGGTTTTAGACTGTGGATTAGCTAGGGTATTTGTCATTGCTGAATGGAGAAGGGCGAGCTCTTCCTGACAGTGCTTCTAACTTTCCTTTATCTGACTCTCATTGCTTCGTATTTTCCTGGGTCAGTATTAGTAGCCTGTATTTTTCTGCAGGAACTGATTGTAGGCATGGACAACAACAGTTGCTATGCTTGTTTGTACTAAGGAAAAGGAGTGGAGTTAGATGCCTCAGTAGTTTTGGCAGGAGAGCATGAGGAGTTCTGTCACCTAAAGAAGGTCTTCGGTAGAAGCTGAAGAGAATGAATGGTGGGATGGAGCCTGTGAACTCTGTTGATTAGCGACTCTGCTTCCATATTAGCAGAAGGGAACACAAGCACACCTTAAACGATGGCTTTGCCCTTGGAGATCTTGCAGTCTCATCTTGAAATAATCAGCGCAGAGTGAGCAGGCATGTAAAACAGATGGGGGAATTGTATGCAGGGTGACATTAAGAGGAATGCCTGATTATTTAGATACTTATTAACCTAGATATCTAAATGTAAAATTTTCTAAAAAGAAAATATTGCTTTCCCACATTATATCTAAATTTGAAAAGAGTAATTTCCTCATCAAACTAAATTTGCTAAACCAGTTTTTAATTTCAGATGCAAGTTATTTTTGTTAATTCTTTCCTGCTATCAACCATCTGTATCATATATACTTTTAAAGTCTGTGTATGAACAGAAAAAAACATGAAGGCATAAGAAGCATGAAAAAGAATTACAATCCAGAATATATCCAGTATATCCAGTAAAAATACATATTTAAATAAATCAAATATTACAAACTGCTGTTTTGATGGTGGTAGGTGCTGACAAGAAATAGTATTTACCTCAAGTTTTTATGTCTGTCTTTATGAAATGTGGTAAGCAACATAATAGTGTTTGCCAAAGACATGTGCAAGGCTTTTATGGTGGTCTTTATTCCTTCTAATCTCTTTTTAAGGCAATTTATGTCCACGGTGGGGCTCGTTTTCTGTCTTTCTCTCCCTCCTTCTCTGCCGTCCCTTTCTACTTATAAACCTCCGAAGGTTCTTAGTTTCTACAGCCCTAGACATTTCATAGGATGTTTCATTAAACAAGTCCTCATCATAATTTGTTAAACCTGCCCCCAGCTTCCTGACAGTAGAATAACACACAAACACACCAAGGAATTTCTTTGGGAGGATATGCTGAATACCAGTTTATATCAGTTTCTACTTGTATTCTTTTTAATGCTTAGACCTTGGAAACAACAAGAAGTTTGATGGCAGGAAAAAAAATTTCTGGCCTTTAGTGCTGGTTTATGTCTTTCTTGCCATGCTCAGGTGCTGTGGGAATTTCCTCTGTATCTGCAGAGAAATGGAGTATATCATTCCATTTCTGTTCATCTTGGCGGGTAAGCGTTTCTGCTGTGGAGCGATCTATGCTCTTCCCCTGCCAGGAGCAAGTGGAGAAGCCAAAGTGCTGGAAATGGAGAAAAAAATGGTTCTGAAAAGGGGTAGGGAGTTTTGCTACTTTTGCACTCTCTTCTGTCTTGGATCTGGAAATAGAGTAAGAAATAATGCCTCCATTCAATGCTTTCTGCTTGTGATACTTTTTATAGATGGGGAGAGAAAGAGGTGGTATTTTCTAACCGCTCCATCCTTCTCTGAGCTGCATAGAAGCAGTAGATCAAAAATAACCTGGTGCTCTTAAGCTGATATGTGGGGCTGGCTCTGGAGGTGGAACATGCCGAATTATTCCTGCAGGGCTCTGTGTTGCTATTCGTATATTAGGCTTTAAAAATAATTTGAAAGCATTGTTTCTATAAAAGAAGTGATTTAGTGAATAAGGGGGATTGTAGTGTTCTGTATATACTGTAATCTCAGAGACAAAGAATTTATGGAGATTTTCATCAAGGATTTAAAAGTGAAGAAAGTCGTTTGTGCAGTTTTTATTACCAAGTTTCCACTACTTAATCCAGGTTCTCATTTAATAAGTATAATAAAAGTATAATAAAATTATACATAACATACCAAATTTGTACCTTTTGTTGCTTGCTGTGCTTTCTCACTCTGAAGGCACGGCATAGGGGGGCAGGGGCTCTGGTTGTTTAAAGAACAGCAACCCTGAGCACCCTGGACCTTACTTTTGAGACTGGCAGTTTGTTCTCCTGATGGGACATAGCTGTTGAGAGGTGGTGGTCTTGTAGTGTGGGGCACTCCTGCTGTCATTTGAATCATGGGAGAATCTGAAGATATGAGTTATAATCTGGAATTTGGCTCGGTTGATGTGTACTTGTGAATGGGAGCCTTTACCTGCCTAAATACAGTCTTTAACACTTTAAAGGCTATCAAAGATATATATTTGGAATTTTTTTGGAGAAAGCTACCTGCTTACAAATACACATTTAAAAAACGTTGGATGTTATTTTGGGACAGTTTTGTTAATAGCATGAAATTGATTTTGAGCTGATTGAAATTGCCATTTGCAAACAAAAATGCAAGACTTGCATTGTACAAGGGAACATTGTCTCCTAATGAAGGTGTTTCCCCCCACCCCCTCTTTCAGCATTTGGCTCCCCAGGCTGCTGCAATTGCTGTTGCTCTGTTTTCGGTGCTAGAATCCATAAAGTTTATAGTTGAAACACAGCTTGGGAGTTACAGGAAGATGTTTTAAGATTAAAGTTGTGCGTGTTCTTAAGGGGATTGATTTCTGAAAAAGGGATGGTTCACATGTTCCCCCGCCGGTCGAGAACAGCTGCTCTTTGCACCGCTGATGACTCTGCAAGGGCTTCGGGTGGGAGCAGTGACTCTATTCCTATCACAGTGTGAGTTTTCAAGCTGCTATGTGAGATTTCTGCCAGAATCCTTTCAAGTGTGCCATCGCTCCCTTTGGCTTTACACTTTCCTTTTCATTTGGGGAGAGCGACTGTTGCTGCTCCTCAAAGCCCTGGAGAAGTTTGTCGCTGATTTGCTGTGGGCTCAGCCTGAGTGTGTCAGGACTAGATCGCTGGCTGCGTGACGGGTCAGATGGCTAGTTTGTGTCCTGGACTCTTCTGTGCCTTTGTTTCATAGTGGTGGGCTTCATTTCCTTTCTCTGGATGCTATGAATAGACTCGTAGGTGGTTTTTTTTTTTGTTTTTTTTTTTTTTTTTTTAGACAATTAGGTCTTTGGCATGAGCTGTGTGATTAATCTGGACCATTACTGAACTCCTGAGGTCTCTGTGACACTGGGGGTACATGAAGAGCTTGGAATTGCACTGATTGTTCTGTTCGCTGCGTTGGAGTGATAACGGTGGGCTCTCCTTCCCGGCTCTAAGCCTCTTATGCTGGGAAGAAACATAGTGTATCAGCACAATGATGAAACGGAGGAAACAGAGGCTTGGAGCCCCGTCTCTGCGGATCCAGTAAGGACTGTTGTGAAAAACAAATTGCACTTAAACATTTCAAATTGAAACTATGAAGAAAAACAAGCCAGAATTTTCTGTGGCCAGTAGACATTGCTTTTATTTGTTAGGACTTTCTTTCTCTGTCATGCTTATTTGGCTGTACCCGAAATTTCATTTGGAAGCTTTAACGTTTTACTTCTGTGGAGCGTTTACCATAAAGTATAGCCAAAAAAGAGCAATATTTAAATGTTTTTAAATGGAGTACATTGTGGTTAGGTTTTGTACCAAGCATTAATTAATGTGGTAAAACTGAATGTTTGTAACACTTTCTAGTTTGATCACTCTTCAGATTTAAAAAGTACTTTTAATAATCTGCCAGAAAGCTGTCACAGGGCTCAAATCTACAGAAACCTTTGCTACCTTTATTATCTTTTTAAATTAAGAATGCTATTGAAAACTTTTAGATTCAAAGCAAAAAATCTTTATTTACATTGCCACATGTATTTCTACAAATGAAATCTGAACAAGCAATTCCTTTTTAATGCTTGCATCCTTTATAAATGCTTTGAAATCGACGAATGAAAACTGCTATTATGATGTTTGTAATTATATTTATTATTTTATTAGTTAAAATTAAGGAAATTGTATATTTAATACTATGTGTCTAAGTAGAGGAGGTTAAATGAATCTATCATATAGTCAGTCAAGGGAGGAGCAGGGTAAGAGGCAGGCTTAACCTTTTCTGTCTGCGGACCGTGAAGCTCATCAGCTGTTTAAGCAGAGATTGCTAGTGGGGAGGATTTCCAATATGTAAAGGTTACTTACTGATAAGTATTTGGATTCATTAGGAAGTTTAAAGCAAGGAACATTGACAAACATGCTTCACTTCAGGACTTTCAATGTAATATGCCTGAATACTAAACAAAACTGAAGCATGCCCCAGATTTCCCTTTTGCTCACTTTCATGCTTAAGTATGGTAAATAGAAACTTTTTTCATCCCTCAATCAAAATCGAAGTTATAGTTGTAAAAATATGGTGGCACTAGTTTGTATTCTAATGCATAAGCACACTTTATAATACCATTATTTGTAAGTTAACTTTTACTTTATTTCTAGTGAAGGACATCTGATCGTGTATAGTTCAATAAAGTAGGTGTTAGAACCTTTATGTTTATGTAGAAGTCTGTTTGCAGCTTTTTGGAAAGCAGCTACTTTGAGAAATTTTCTGTGCTCTCTGTGTATACGAATACGTGTTGGCTGCTAACCCTGCAAAAGCAGTATAGTTTACAGAACTGAGCACAGAGCTGGGAATCAATGTCCTCAGCTGTAATCCTGATGCTGGCATGGATGTGCTATGGACGAGTCACTTAACCTCTTTGTGCCTCAGTTTCCCCATTGCTAAAATTAGAATAAAGCCATTTTGCAGTGCTGCTTTCAGGCTTAATTAGTTGTTGTTATAAAACACTGTCAGTGCTAAGTGTTGTTTCCTAGTTAATAATTCGTGTAATTCATGTTTTCACAGTTGCGTATTTCTATTGTTGCCACGGCCGTGGTGTAGAACCACGGCTCTCAAATTGTGAAGGCTGTGATATAAATGGTCCATGTCTGTTACTGGTGCTATTATCAACTTTGTTAATTTTTCCCAATTAAATGTTTTACATTAAGGATTGATAGTGTTGTGTGTTCCAGAAAGCCTGGGAATCACTACATAAAAGAATTTGGATAATTCCAGATTGGAATATTTTCATAGTGGGAAAATAATGTTGACTAGATAGCATATTGACAGACAAATATATTTTGGTTTGGATGATAATCGAAAGGATGACTTAGTTTATTGCATTTATTAAGAAGATATAACTTGTATTTTGGAAGTATCTTTTTTTTTTTCATTATTGAAACAGAAGATGTGATATTGACCCTGATTTATTTTTTTTCTACCATGGTACGTTGTCAGAATCTCCTCTGCTTTTTACTCCCACTGCCGAGGAAGTGATGTTCATCAGCACATGTTCTCTCCTACATCTGCTCCAGGTCTGCAGCACCTTAAATTCCCATTTAGTGCTGACTGTGCACTTGTTACTTCTCCTCTAGTATTTTACCTGAACTCACGACCCCAGAGCAATCCGTCTAGTCCATGCTACAGCCATCCTTTTCAGTGGAGGTAAGGAGAGGTATCAGCTAGGAATTTCTAACAGCTTGGTGTTGGTGTAACCACTTAAAAACTTAACAGCTTTATAGTTTAAGAGAATAATATCTAACAGAAGGGAACAGCCTTGTAGTTGTAATTTACTTCCATTCAGGGTTCAGGTTGATGTTGCTTGTTGGTACAAATTTTTCTAGTTCATGTGTAGCTTAAGGCCCTATGTAGGGAAGAATATAAAAATAATTGAGGAGTGGAAACGTGTCTACGTGTGTGTGCATGCAAATTCCTGGTTGTACCTTGGGCTAGCTTCTAAGTGCACGTGCAACTTGTACCACGGAGTAAAGGAACCCTCACAGGTATCGCTGATGTCAAGAAAACCAACTTAAAAGTAAAACAGCCTAGAGTGGGTTCCTTAAAAATCTGTGCCTAGAATAGTGGGTCTGGCTAATGTACTGTGCTCAGTTCTATTCGCTGTAAATCCACATTAGTTTCTTGCTGAAGCCTCTGTCTCCAGACACAGGGTCTACAAAGGATAACGAGTAAAATCAAGCCTGTTGTTAGGAGGCTTAAATATGGGGTGCAAGAGTTTGTAAACCGAAAAAAGTCCAAACCAGCTCAGTTTGTGTTAAAGCATTTGAGCGCTTGGCTGATGTATTTTTTCTTCAGGAATAGCCTTTCCTCCACGTTGTACTATTATGTACACTTATGGCCTTCAGCAGCCCCGGTGGAAACCTTCAGCTTCTTCACTAAGAAGAAACTTCACCTAGTGAGCTTTTGTCACTGACAAAAGCTAACACAAGCTAGAGCACTTTGCGTGTGCGGTTATGAAACTGGAGCTCGGTGGTACCTACTTATAACTTGAGCCAGCAGAGCCATCAGAGGGCTGGTTTTGAAGTTCACATGCTGCAGTGTGGATGGATGTAGCTGGTCAGATTTCAGTTACTCATCGGGTGGTAATGCAATAGCCCCTGAATCTAGACTGTTATTTCAGAGGGAGATTGCTCTTGCTGGCCAGCTCTGGGAGGAGTAACAAGAAAATGTGAAGTTAAGCTATTTTAGGCATCTGTCCCTCTAATGGAGAGTAACATATATTACATCTGGTGGGTGGAAATCAGGTTGTCAGCAAAGGAAAGGGATGTTGCATGCGTCTGTACTTGGTGTATCGTGCACTGCCACAAAGAGAGGGGTGGTTGCCCAGCGTGCCTGCCACTTTCCCTGCATGTTGGGCAGCACTTGGTGAAAATTCTTAAGCTGGTGCTCATTTTGGCAGCACTTGCAGTAAAGTGAAGGGCAGTGACTAAAGAGCAGTCAAAACATTTTAGTGTCATTGTCATCAATATAATTTTAAATTATTTTTTGTTATTTAAAAGCTGGTATTGGGTAATGTTCCTTTACAAGGGTGATTAAATGTGATTAAATGCTGTTTAGCATTAGGGCTAATTAACAGACTTGTAAGTAGTAATTAATTATCAAAATTAGATTACGGTTAAAGTCAATTGAGAACTGTTCTTTTTGGAGAGGAGATCTAATGATTATCGATTATTTTCAAAAGCCTTTTTGGTACTTATTGCTTTTTTTTCTCTGAGAATCCTTCAATCTTCAGGCTTTAGACATAGGCCAGTGAATAATTTTCTCCTTAAGAATAGTTCATATAAAAGTCTTAGTGTCAAGTTATATTCCACTGTTACTACGGACTCTTCCTGATAATAATGTTTTTCACATATGGGGACCTTCCAGCCATCTGCTCTCTAAATACTGAATGGTTGATGATTCACAGATACATAGCTCTGTGTAAGAGCTTTTTATTTTTGTCCTTGTTGCTTTCACCTGTGCAGCTCTTGATCCTGTTTTATCCTGTCATTCTTTGTTGTAGTTTTGTTTACTTGGTTACGGTACCAGTGATAGCCATTCCCGCTTGCTTAGAGCAAAGGTTCATCTTGGCAAGTTATTACCATAATTGATCTACTCAGCTTAACACCCTCAGGTTAGCCAGGCTGTGGTTCATTTCCATGGCTATGCAAGTGATACTAGGAGCTGGTGGAAAATGTAACTAGAAAAGTGTATGCCTTAATGTTAAATCGTTCTCATTTTTTACCATCTATATATTGTGTTTGCAAGTATCTACATAGGTTTCCCCTTCTTGCCTATTTTTCGTGGTGTCGATATTTTCACATGGATGGATGAACAACTGTTGGTGCATCTGACATGAAGTGTATTATACAGCTAGCATGGAAGTTCATGGCTTCTGAAAGAATTAATCTCATTAAGAGTGAAAATATTTTATATATAGCCTTTGAACAACTGAAAATAATGTAAACCTTTTAAAAGAGTAAAAGGAAATGTGAAGTGGCTTGATTACAATAAAAATAAATTGATAATAGGTGAAATACGACTGCTATAGTTGATGCAACTGTGGAATTGGTTGGAAATAAGGTCATGTATCTTTAGGAAGAAAAGAGAATGATGTCCAAAATTAAACTGAAATATTGGCTCTCATATTTGGGATCTGGCTTGCACTCTTCTGGGGGTAGCAGGGAAGTCAAATTACTGAAGAAGAAAATGAGGCCATGTTTCACAGCTGGTCCTCTTTATGAGTTGGCAAGTCTTTGTACACCCATATTTGCCCTTTAATCGAAATACAGATTTACAGCATTTCTTGATATCAAGTTACTTAAAAGATGTCATGAATTGTTGTAGAAGTGCTGGGCCTTGAGATTAAAGGAGCATGCATTTCCCCCCGTTTCAAAAAAAAAAAGCTACACTTTCTGTATCACCCTCAGCAAGATATAAACTAGCTTCAATACTTCAAGAAATGGATTCATTTGTTTGTGGTAACAAGGGTGAACGTGTTCAGGTGCTGTATTTCTGGCCTCTCTGGGTGCTGCAGGTGAGGTGACGTCTCAGTGGAAATTTTCTTTATCCTAACAAATCGAGGGAAGAGTTGGGTTCAGCTAGATTATTCAAGGGGTATTTTCTCATGCTGTTTTGATTTCATGAATTCATGCCAGTTGTGGAACATGTTCTTATAGGGATATATGGTAGAGATTATTTTTATAGGAATGTTTTCCCTTGGAGGTTCTAGCTTTAATAAAGTCTATTGATAATAACTATTAATTTTTTATAGCTTTGCAGAATAGTTTCATAGTTTGTTTTTTTTTTTTTTTAGTCTCTGCAAAATCTGGTCACCATTTCTGAATGCCATGGTAGTCAGATCCTTGATGTCTTATTTAAGTAAAACAAAATGGGAAACCTAATGTTGCTCCAAAACACTCAGTGTTTGAGCACAGTACATAATTACTTGATCAGTCTGTAATTACAATGTTATGAGTTTTATATAATTAGGATTTTATGGACATCTGTGATATAATTTAAGAATATATTAATTTATTTACATAAAAACCCTATTCTAGGAAACAAACATTTAATCAATAACTGTGGTAAGTAACAAGAATATATTACACATAGACGTTCAACAAATGTACTGGGAGGGTTGCCTGCCTTTATTTAAAGACTTTTTCATATAAGCTGTTGCACTGGATGAAGGGAGACCTATATTTAGAGCTATGGCTTGTTTGCGTGCCTGAGTGTGGTTCGGCGTGCAGCATCCTCAGTGAGTCTGCTCTGTTGCAGTAAACAGATGGGCTTCCCAGGCGTCGCAGGGGGCCGGTCGGCTCACCTTCACCCAGGGTGGGGATGGAGACATCCGCCTTGTTTGAATGGGGTCTTCTTTTAGACTTTGGTTCTTTTTCTTATGTATCGGGATTGCTGGTGTGTCTTGATGAGGGTCTTGTAACTCCAGTCCTTCTGCTTTAAGGCAGGTGCAGAAATCCCTTCCATAGTATAAGGATGTATTCTTGGCACACGCTGCCCCAAATCACCTGTGTTTTGGATTTTGAAGACTACATATATTTTACAACAGCAGGGCAGCACCTGTAAACAGAAGTTCCATGTTTTTAGGGAAGATAAAAAACATTTCAGAATTCAAACTTGATGAGGTTCTTTATATTTTTTATTTTGAAATACCTCAAGGCTTGTCAAGAGTTGGTGATAGTTTCCTATCTCTATTTAAATTTCCTTTTAGTTTAAAGTCACTTGATACACGTTTTAAGAGTTTATTTTAGTTAGAATTTCCTATTTGACAAATGTCAGAGGATTAATGAAGAGGACTACATTTAGCTTGAATGACATTTGGAAATTGTTCTGTTTTTGCAGCAAGGGATATCTTCCTGGTTTAGTGCTTGATTTGGTACAGGTTCTGCTTTCTTAAATGCACTAAATAATTGGTCAGAGTTGACTGCAAGGCAGTATAATGTCACTTTTGGAAACAATGTAGATAAGCAATTCAGGAATAATGAGTAACAGAACAACTTTGTGACTATATCATTATGCATAATGTGAAATGGTGAATTTTGAGTAGGTAATCTTTTGGCAACTGAATTTTAATCTACATCTCACATTGAATGAATGAATAAGTTTCCCAGAATTCTTTTCTTTTTTAATGGAAATTTTTCTCTTTATTCCTTTTATTTTGTACCAGTTATTATTCTTGGAAATATTTTTTCCTACCTCGGAGATGGAGACTACAGGGGAGGGACATATTGGTGATCCCTAAAACTTGACAGATTCAGATAACTTTTTGTCTTTCTAATGCTGATAGGAAACTGTCCATGTGCTTGCCACATGGTTGGAAATATTCAGGCATGGTGGCCTGACTGGTATAATTTTTTCATGTGAAGACATTATGTAAATGCTAAAATCCCTGTGTCCTGCCCGGAGTTGCAGTAGCAGAAGAGTTAAATCCTGGCATTTGGAGCCTGAGGTGTGAATTCTTCTCTTGTTCCAGGCTCACCATTTGGCCGCCCTTCATGGGACCACTTGTAAAGGATAACCTGGTGGTTTGGCCTGGGCAACTGGAGACTCCCAGGTGGGAGTATGTGTCTGTGACTTCAGAAGTTCGAGGGCTTTAATGTTTGCTAGCCATTTCACCTATAAACCAAGTGGTTCATAATTGGTTTTTCTATATAATTGAGTTTGAAGGCTGAGATCTGCTGCATATGAGTTGACTCATTTACTACCCCTGCACTATTCAAAGCGTTTGGGATGGTTGGGACAAGCTAGCAACTTCGGGTCCTGCACTTCGGCCACAACAACC
>NW_009221976.1:0-415 GCF_000690835.1 Fulmarus glacialis
AGAGCAGCATTCAGCCCCTTTGGCCCCGGGGAGGGCGTCACCGGACTGCTGGGTGCAGGAGAGAGCAAGGAGAGTTTCCCAGTTAAACCTTGCGATAACACCCAGGTGTCAGAAGGACACCTCGCGAAGGAGGACAACGAATCTCCCAAGGTGTCACGCTTTCGGAGAACGTTTGGAAAGTGGATTACTGTCACTCGCTGGTATTTCTAAATGGAAACATTTCTTCTGTTATTTAAATACATTTTAGTTATTTAGTACTAAAAGTTTAAAATGTTCTGAAGTATGAAATTATAAACAAGATTATTTCAAATTCTGGATGTTTGAAAAATATTGGAGATTTCAACTCCTCAGTTTGCTTTTCATTGGGAAAAGTTACCAAAATCTAAACAGCTCTCTGGAACAGACCCCCCGACAC
>NW_009221976.1:515-3049 GCF_000690835.1 Fulmarus glacialis
AAACCCTGCGTATCTATTGCTCTCTCTGCAATTCCACTTTGCATTCACAAACCCACGTGCACTACCCCCATTTTTTATTTGTTCATCCTCATACTCTGCTTTTACAGACCTTCAGCCTGGGACTTGCTCGGGGCTCTACTGACATTATTTGACGTGGTACCTCTATACTGTGTACAAGAGAAAAAAACACAGACCCTGATCGCTCCCACATTTACTGGCACACTGGTGCTGCTTTGGTGCAGCAGGGTACGGATTTAATACCACGGCGAAGTCGTGCCACGTTTTAGTGCACAAAACCGCGTCGGATGTGTTGCTTCCCTGCCCAGGGAGGCTCCTGCGCCGAGCACGCCGCTACCGCGGGTCGGACCAGAGCTGCAGGACTGATGTCGCTGCCTCTTCAGGAAATTACTAAGAGATCTTCAGCTGCCCAAACCTTTTACATCTGAACAGGAAAAAAAAACAAACCCAAAAAATCCACCCCCACCCAAACCCCACAGCCAGTTCAGCAGTTTGACTCGGAGGCTGCTGCTCCTGGCACGCTCGCGGAGCCCGAGGGGTTAATCACCTGATCCTCTCCTTGTTTATCTGCAGCTGGTTTACTACAAATGAGGAAAAATAAATACATACTGCATCACCCATCATCATATATCACATTAATATAATAGCAGAGGGTGTCTGCAGATCTACTGCCGGCATAAACTGTTATGAATCTTGTTACCCCTGAGATGACTACATTTCTTGAAGTAATATGATTTAAGGAGAAAAGTTTATTTCTCACTGATCCAGTACAAACAAAATCTGCATTCCATCTATGAAAACTTTTTGTTTAATACTTTTATTATGCTACAAAGAAAGGAAAAAATGTATCCCGAGAAGAAATCCCATTGCATGAAGATCAGAAATGAAACCACCAGCCCCGTAAGCTGTGATTTATCGATCAGCCGAACCCCAGGACAGCTCCACTTTGACTTGTCCTGTGTTTTTATGAGCGCACTAAAAGCAAACATTTCGCAGCACAATCATGAATCCTCATGTTTGGGAGACAGACAGTACATCTCTGTCAGTTGTATGGGTTCAGAAAATAAAGTGATCTGAAATAGCACATCTGATTAAAAAGAATAAAACCCCATGTACATCAAGAGACACTGGGGCCTGAAGAAGCAGCGGGGACTGGCAGTAGTGTACTGCTCAAAGGAGTGGAAAAGGGATGGAGATTGCAGAGAAAAGACCAAGGAGTTTTTCATTAAGTACTGGGCCCAAGAACATGAATATAATTACAATTTTAATGTAAACGATGCACTCTATACAAATCAGACCTAGTGTCAGAAGTCTGCCACCTTATCCCAGGCATTCAGTCTGCCTGTTATTTAACCGATAATATTCACATGGGAAGAAACTGGTAGAGCAATTCCTGGGTGAACAGTAATTGGTTTGAACATGATTTCTCTTACCCCAAGGGAAACTCAAGTCACAAATCAGATAAGGCACATTTTAAAATTAATTCCCATGTAATTGTATAATGTGCAAAGGGAGCACGAGCACCAACAGATTGTTTCTCCCATCTTTCTTTGAAGGGCACCAGCGCTGAAGGGTCACAGGATGGACCCAGCCGGATCAAGAGGAGCCGTTTGACCAAGGGACCAGCCCCCACGGAAGGGCTAGCACAGCATTAGACAGCAGCAGTGAATCTGTCACGGGCAAAAAGATGCCTCCTTTTGCAAAAGAACAATTTTATCAGTAATTTTTATTTCCTGACAGAAGAAACTGACCTTATAGTCAGAAACTGGAGGTGAAAATGGGAAACATTTCTCCATGCGTTAGCATGCTTACAGCAGCACAAAATCCCCTCTCTCCCCCGACGGAGCAGCCCCTCTTGTTGAAGACGCTCTTGCCCCTCTCTCGGACGGCATCACCCCGGGGCAGGTACACAAGCCTCGGCTCTCAGCCAGCCCCTCAGCTCAAACCCCCTCCTCGAAGGCCGGTGGCCACGTGCCTTTCCAAGGCCGTAAGCCCACGAGGCTCTGTATCTTCTAACGTAAAGGTCAGTGGAAACAAGCAGAGCAGCAGTGGATATTTGTAGCCAGATATAATTATGTTTGCAAATAACAAACATGGCTTTTGGAAGGAGGCATTACCCACACGAACTTCATGTATTCTTAATGTCACACGGAGGGTACAGATGCACTGCTAGGCATTTCTTTAAATCTTCCCCCAGGCAAGCACTACCGAGGGACGTGTCCCTCTCCGCAAGCGCCTCCTTCAGTGAGAAGTCCCCTGTCTTCAGGAGGTTGGTTGGCTCTGCCGGCACTCTTGGACTAAGGATGCAGTTGGGGACCTGTGCACGGTCCGCCGGGTAGCTGCCGCCTTGCCCATCTGCTCCGGTGGCTCTCTGCCCACTCGAGTCAGTCGGGCCGCTCTGCTGAAGAGTAAGTGCCAATCAAAATAGGATTAAATGGGCAGCTGGCGAGAGCGAGCAAGAGTCACCTCTCCTGCCAGGAGCCCCCTGCGCTGCCTCCCCGAGCCCCCCGCCCTGG
>NW_009221976.1:3067-5601 GCF_000690835.1 Fulmarus glacialis
GGCCCGCCCCCCCCGACCCCCCGCCCTGGCACCCCCTGCCGACCCTCGCTGCGGGCTCGGAGCTGCGCGCTGCTGCCAGGAGGACAGGTTGCAGCACGTCGGCTGCCAGGGAGAGCAATTAAACCCACTTGGTTTGTCAGCACTTACGCAACACGAGAACATTATTCTTTGGCACTTCATCTTAAAGTAAAAGCCCCGCAGAGGGTAATGGCAGAGAGCAGCACTGGCACCCGCTGCTGCCCTTTGGGAGGAGCTGGGCTTGTGTGTCGGTAGCAGTGCCTTCAAAGTCATCTCCAGGGGTTTGGCTCCTTCGGTAGCAGTGGAAAGCACATGCCAGTACCCACCGAGCCCTTTTACAAGGGGTCATAGCAGCCTCATAGCAGCTCTTCATGCAAAGGAGGATGAAGCCAGCAGAGCAGGCAGTAAGCAGAAGAGGCAGGATAGATGGAACAGCAGCGGCAGCGACTCAAGAAGGCGCAGAGTAGCTGCCCAAAGCTAAATAAGGAGAGAAAGGCTGCTCTTATTTGTCAGAAGCCTGTGCTTGTTGCTGTCCCATAAGCACGGCACCACGTCAACATGAGCAGCCCTCCTGTCCCGCAGTTTGGAGCTTTTGAAGACTGCTTCATTGGGAATCAGGACAACTCTCCTCCCTTTCTTGCTGCCCTTGTAACATGCACTGGAGTGGAGACATCAGCCGCAGCAAACCCGTCTGAGCAGCGTATTGCACTGGTGACCTGTCAAAGATTGGCCCCAGGAACCCCCAACAGAAACTCCTGTTTTAATACGCCCAGAAGAGGCTTCCCGCTGCGTCCCTCGAGAGCCAGCCCTCTGCTGCTGACGGCTTCTTCCTGCGAGAGCCAGGGGCATCCCTGATGGAGCTGGGCCCGGTCCCCATGCCATTGCTGCAGCTGGCCACTCATTCCACACGATCGGGTGGAGAAACTCATTTGTTACCGAGGGGTGCGTACATCTTTCAGGCCATGGCTGGCATTTATGTCTCCTTGGCCTGTGCTCTCACCAGATCACTCTTCTGTCTATGCTCCAGCTTCCCCCTGAAGGCTGTATGTTTCATTCCAAGAATCTGTATCATTCCTATAATATTGTTGGATAAGAAACGTCAAATGCAAATTGAGCTCAGAGATGCAAAATTTAAGAAAAAGAAACAGAGTCAGATGGAGGTAAAAGTGATCCCTGAAGCCACTTCTCAGCCCAAAGAGGCACTGGGAAGGGCAGGCAGCTCAAGGAGCACCAGTGAGAGAGACTAAAACTTCAGCAGAGGCTGAAGAAGTGATGAAAGGTGAGCATACATGTGCACGGCAGCGAGGCCTGACGGGGACGGAGGGAAGGATGGGGCTTTTTTCCTCGACTCTCAGAACCACTTGCTGGCTTTGCCAAGAGCAGATAAATTGATACAAACCGAAAAGATTTGAGAAGGAGCTCTGCATAAGGCAGCTTTGGCATTATTAAGCTTATCTTGGGAGCAGACAGAAAACAAGGGACAGAATGTCAATTAATTTGAGTGCAAGAATTCCCTGGCACGGCGACTAGAGGAAGGCAGGAGAGCAGCACAGATGGCAGTGTCAGAAGGAAATGGATTTTTCTGCACAGACCCAGGAACTTGAGGTCCTTTTCATTTCTATTTGTTTAAGGATTCTGTTCAGTGTAGAACAATTTGGGCTGGATGAATGCTGTCTTACAGAGCAATAATTGGCGCTCTGAACAAAGAGGAAAACTCTGTATGAACAAAGCCAGCATGGGCTGAGCAGGGCTGGAAGGTGAATCGACTCCGCCGCACAGGCTGCAGCGGGGCTGGGACCTGCTCCCAGCAAAACTGTCCTCCTCGTGTTCCTCTAAACCCTGTAATTGCTATTAGAGCTGCAAGGAGGGGGGACGGGGACACGCCGTGCTACGAGGAAAGCGCTCGGCTTGACTTTGAACTTGATCTATAGCAGGATCTTGGGTTCGGGCCATAGAGGAGTCACAAATAACGCGTGTCTCACTGCCTGGCACTGCAGGTAATTGATCAGCTGGGAATCGCACACGCACATCTAGGATGAACTCATTTAATGTACTCCCATTGCCTCTGTGTAACCACTGTAGTTTCAGAGATGCTGTTTGCATCTGGAAAATACATCATCAGTGACAGAAGCCAGCTAAAGCTCATTTCACTCATCATCATTAAAGCCAGGAGAACAGAGAGATGACTCTGCTTTGATTTTTTCCTGCTCATACACCGAATTTGGTGCTCCTGACCATTGCCAGGCATGCAGTTAGGCATTTCACCTGTAAGGCAGGAACGGCCTGACTGACACCAGAGAGAGGATCCCTCTTGCTGGCCCACCCCCCGGGGCAAGGTGCTGGGAAGACGGCTGAGGCTGTGGGCCGTGACCTGGCTGTTCGTCGACCAGGGTCTCCCTGCTGGGTCTCGCTCATCATTCCCCCTGGCATAGCAAGTCAGGGTACGGCAGCCAAAACCCTTTGAACTCCTGTGCTTTCGTGAGCGCGCACTGCCCTGCGCAGCGCGGCGGAGGAGC
>NW_009221977.1:0-285 GCF_000690835.1 Fulmarus glacialis
ACCGATTTGCCAGCCAGTTCGGGTTTCCTCCTGCCCTGGGAAGTGAGCTTTGGCCGTGGCAAAGCTGCGCCTTCTGAGAGCCCGGAGATCGGCAAAGCCAAAGGTTAAGCCTGGAAGGAGGAAGGGAACAGCCCGCGATGGCTCCGCGGCCGGGAAACACAACAGCTCTGGCAGTGCCCGGCCTCCCGTCTGCGGGGAGACTCGTTCGGAGGAAAAACTTCTTCAGAATTAACAGGACCGAAGTATGTGTGTTTGGGGGAGGGGGGGAGGTGCCAAGGCGGGGGA
>NW_009221978.1:0-6008 GCF_000690835.1 Fulmarus glacialis
AATTATTTTAATTAAAAAAAATAAGATAAATGCCAAGGATTTAAAGGGGCGCATAATATTTGTCCCAAACCAAGCACTTAGCAGTATACCCTTCACTAACTGCTAGATTTCACTCACAAGCGGTTCTGTGAAGCGGTTAGTGGGATCTTGATACAATGCAATGTAAAATACTGGGATATTGCTATTAACAAAGCAAGACATTATTGATAAGATAAAAAATGACAGGGTTCATATGTTTTCTGCCCTTCCATGTCTTTCAAGCACTACACACTACAGAGGATGACCTTTTGATTAGGAAAACTTTCTCTGAAATCATAAACAAGAAGAATTCTATGGGTTAATGTAATAACAAAATATGGAAATTAGTCTCTTACAGATCGATGCCAGCTGTCCAATTCCCCTGGTGATACAGACAGTAATAATGAGTTCCATTTTTACATCATCTTATCACACTAAAACATCTTAAAGCAATTTATAAAGGATGTACAGCAGTCCAAAAGTATGGTCTGTAATGTCAATCTAGCAACTGAAAGCAAACAAAACCAAACAAGTCATCAGTTTAAAGAGTGCCAACACGCATGTCATCTTAGGGGAGGGAGTCAGCAGCAGTAATATGAAAGGACAGACAGAGGCCATGCATCTCATCCAGTGCCCTCCACCTCTTTTTGGCCATGGATATAGTCATTACTCTTTATTTCCTCTGGGCAATTCTTTATTTCATATTCAAATTGGTTTTCTACTCCAGTCATTGGCTTTGGAAGTTGAGTGTGCATAAAACAGACATGTCTCTTTTCAACTCCTGGCACACCAGTTCCTCTACAGCTTAGGCTCAAAGCACAATGCCATTGGAAAAAATTGTCTTTGACTCATATTATCTGCAGCAGCTTGCACAAGTTGCCTTAAATTAACTCTTTCTTGCACCAAATCCAACATGACATGTTGAGGCAGTGATGAGGCGAGAAGGCAAACATCCAAATGTGGTATTTCAAGAATGCAGTAAGTGACCTGAACTAAGAAAATTCAATCCTCCCCATTCTTTCTTCCCCCTCAACACTCAGAACAACAACATCCAAGTCAGAACTGGAATAATTTTTTATTCCGGTACTAAGTCATGCCTTTGAAAAGATATCACTAATGCCTGGATCAGTCACCAAAGCCAATTAGTTACTAAGGCCAAGGTCCTGACAATCAGCTAATGATTTTGGGTGCTTCACTGTCTTGCTTCCTGTACTGTACATATCTGAAAAAGTTATAATTTGCTGCTAAGAACTCTGTAAGGGTTATTGAACATTGAAACCAGTAGTCCAGAGAGGCTGGGGAGTCTCTGTCTTTGGAAACATTCAAAACCTGACTAACAAGGTCCTGAGCAACCTGCCATAGTTGCCCCTGCTTTGAATAGAGAATTGGGCTAGATGATCACCAGAGGTGCCTTCCAACACCAGCTGTTCTGTGATTCTGTGAAACAACCTGCATGAAGGATCTCAAGATAAAGATCTATTTTCTTTGAAAAAGAGAAGATTAACAAAGGAAATTAATAAGCATACACAAAAGATGGTCATCTTGGCAAGCATCACAGTTAAAACAGAGAGACAGCTATACAGTAAAAATTGGGGATAGATTTTTAATTTTCAGAGAGTGCTGGATAGAATATATTATCAAGAGCAGAACATGTAACAAACATAACATTTTCTAAGAGTGTACACTGACCTTTGCTAGGACACAAGTAAAGAAACTTTACCTACATCTCAGGAAAATTCCCCAACACTACAAAACTGGCGCTACCTCTTAAGATGTAGCAGCTACATGCAAAAAAGAGACCAGGAGATTTTTTTCAAAAGCACCTTGACCAACAGAACCATAAAGATAGCAGTCACGAACACCTAGGCCTTGGCTCTAGCTAATTGCAAGGCTGGAAACCAAAAGCTTTAAAAAACTACAACTCCCTCAGTATCTGTACACATCTTTTAGCACCTAAACCCTAGCCCTCTCATACTCAGGACAGACCAGCCATGGAATGTTCTGAGACACCCTGAGGGCAGACACAGAATATAAAATACTTTCCAGCTTAATAATGGATTGATGGCCTAATTTCTTCTAATATGACTTAGCTGCTGCAGATCTCATTTGATCAAGCTAGTATTAGATGAAAATTTGAACGCAGGGAGAAACATTGCATGTCACAGAACATTAGTATAAGCATTGGTCCAATGAGGTTGGCATTGGCCCTAGAGCAAGGAACGTGGCACAGTCTGCTGTACCTAATCAGAAATGCTCATACCTCTCTGCACTGGTATAGCCTATTGCTCTTCACCCCAAGCCTGTGATGCTGCGCCAACTGCCAGTTCACAGACATCTATAGAGGGACACCACGCAAGAAGCCTTGAAAGTACACTTGTAATGAAGGTCAATGAATAGGCAAGAAAGGACTTATTAAACATGTAGAAAGAACTGAAGAAATACAGGTAAATGAGAGTAGATAGTTAGTAAGAGGCTGGTCTCACGCAAAACCCTGAAGAAAACTATGACTAATTTAAAATTAATGAAAATGATAAACCACTAGTGGGAACAAATGGTGTGTGTGAAATATGGCCAAGAAAGGTAATCTTGTCTCCTGAGTACAATATGATAGGTATACCTGAATATCAAGACAAGATACTCAGTTTAATTACCATGGGGCACAGAATCTAGGAAAGAAAGAACCGGGCAGAGAACACAAGGACATTAAAAAATGCCCTAATGCCAGACCAATAGCTCACCCAGCTCTGTATTCAGAGTGGCAGTAGGAGATATATTTCGGGAGAGCTGTTGGGAGGGCTACTTTCTGAAGTCATTCCCTTTGTACCATGCCAGCATCCAGAACTGTTATACTAGGGTTACTAGAGAGTATGGCATTTTTAGCACCTACTTATTGTCCTGATATCCATAATTTGTCTTTTTGATCTTCCTGATACTGTCTGCCTCTGCAGCCTCCTGGGGCAGCAAATTCCAGAAGCTTACTGCCCATTTTTGTTTGTTTTATATTGATTTCTTACTAATTGCTTCAGGTGTTCTCTAGTTCTTGCATTGCAGTATTTGGTTAACAGTTCAACATTCAGCTTATCTGTTGCTTCCATGATTTGTAAACTTCAGTCATATGCCTTTTGATCATATTTCTGGATGAATCCAGCTGACAAACCTAAAAAAACAGGAACATGGGATTCACTAAGCCCCTAAATTAGGCAAGATGAAAACTTTTTCAAGTTTATACTTAAATGCAGCAAACACCATTTTAAATTGTTGTTGACACGAGGATATTCGTACTTAATTGATAATAACGTGCTTCTCTAGTTTTGGGGTAGAACAATTTCAAACATACTGCTTTTGTATTTACCTCTTTAGTTCCACAAACATATTCATAATTCTAGTTCATTGGGTTTTTCTACTTGAAATAGTCTCATTACAGCTTTCTTCTTGCTTATATAGGCTGATTGTCGGCTTCTCTTCACTTCAGTGCTTAAAAACAAGTCTCCTAGGACTTACCAAGTAAGAAATTTCCATGACAGAGACACAGACATTAATATCATTGTTCAGGTGCTGGTGAGACACAAGCATAAAATTCTCATCATATACTCAGGAAAGAAGAATTCAAACAAGAATAGGCAGAGAGAGAAGCTATGATTTCATAGTGAGGAATGGTGAAATTATGAGAGGAAACGAGAAAAAGAATAGTCATTTACAGAATGAAAATGGCCTCACGATGGCAGTGGAGGGAGATGAACATCAGGCAAAGAGAATAACTATTAAACTAAAGAACTAAGCTGAAAAGAGAACAAATGGATATAAATACAATTGAGGACACTGGGTTCAGAAACATCTTGTACAAGAAGAAGCACAAACCAGAAATCAATCAAATTTTCAGAGCAAACTTGATACGACTTCATGACACTGTTCTTGATAACCCATCAGATCTTCTACAGTCCTAGATTTTCTGCTTTCCACATGAGAATTTAAGAGTACTTCTCTCCTTCTCATGCCAGTCTCAACACTATGCAACCAGACACATCAGCCACTTTGTCAACAATGCCTTGTGGCAAATCTATAGCTTTTCTTGCAAAAGCGGTTAGATCTGGCTCGTCTTACTAATCATTTTAGCCCTAAGTCTGGTGCATACTCCTGGTAAAACTGCAGCTTGCAGTACCACCCTCTTTGCCCCACTTCAGCTATCTAGTATCTCACTAATCAGGGAAGGCTCACTTGCTTCAAAAGTAAAAATGGATTAATTTTTCATCATACTCACCATAGCAGCAAACACTTTATCGATCTACCTAGTAGCATAATGGCAGCTGCCAGCCTAGGCGAAGGAGAATTAGCTCCCAAAATTGCTATTGGTAGCTGCCTGGTACTTCTGACACGATGAACAACTCTCAGCTGGGGACCAACTTAGACAGACAGGAGACATAAGGGATACTGGTACAGAAATAAAGCAGAGGGAACAATAGTTTCTAATGATAGGGACCAGAAGATGACTGTTTAACCTTAATGAATATCAGAGATCTCCAACTGAGGAAGTTCTCCAACATCAGAGCCAGCGTTCTTGTGCTTTCTCATCCTGTTAACAAATGCAGCAAACCTCCATGGAGCTGTAGGAATTACCTTCTGGTAAGTCACAGGAATGGGAGAGGCCCATGACTCCAGTATGGCTCCAGTGCAAGCGCAGGAAAGCACAGGAAAGCATTTGCTCATGTCTCAAATTATCTTTGGACACACCTTTATTTGTTAACATCATCAAAGAAGAATAAGATGATTTTCTGGCTCTTTCTCATTCATTATTTGCTGGATCTGGATGAGGCCAGCTTTACAGTAAAGTTTCTCAAAGAAAACACTGTCATACTGGTCAATTAATGTCCAATCGAACTCAAAAAAGCTGAAGCTGTAAACAAAGGCACTTTCTGAATATTATCTGCATCCTTTGTCTTCACATCATGTCTTTTTATAGTTCTGACAAGAGGAAGTGATGACTATTGTTACTGCTGCCAATAAATCTACAATAAAACCAGTTTATTTCCATAAAACTCCTCTTAGGTCGCAGTTCTCTTGCACCTTTCTGCCCCTCCTCCACACTTCTCAACCGCAAGCATGAACAGGATATGAAAGAAAAGTAACTCAACACAATCTTTAACTCAGATGCATTTTCAAATACAAAATTGGCAACAACCAAGACATGACTTTGTTTCTAAATTTGTCCGTTTCTGACAAACTTATTAAGTGGTCAATAATATATCTGTGAAGCTATTTAACTCAGATTACTTAGTTTGGCATAACTTCCTCTCACCATTGCGCTGCCTTCCCAATTCCCTTCCTATTCCATCAAATAACACTGTCATTTTCTATTCTCTTAATTCTGACACAGTCCTTTAAGCTATATATCTCCTGCTCGACAATGGCCTCTGAAAATGCACCAAGTTAGGAGATGTTTTTCTGGCACACTGTTTTTCCCTGGCTCTTCCCAAGGACCTCTCCCAGCTAGCTACCTCCCCAGCTAGCTACCTCCCAGCTGCTCCTCCCCAGCTATCACTACCTTTGAGGCTCCTACGCCCTGCTACACAGGCTCAAGCATGTCCATCTGCTCAGTCACAGTGATGTTGGATTTATGCTATTGAAAGAAAATAACGAATTTGCAGTAATGCTGAAGTCGTGTAAAAATACAAAAGACAGTGAGTTAACAGAGCATGGATCTTGAATATTCATTTTAGGGACTGCATTTTAAAAGTACCCTTATTCTCTCCCTCATAGATACTTTCTTCCAGCCAAGCAGCTCAAAACAGTCCAGGTATCTTGAAAAGTCATGCTAAAGACAAAAATCCCTCTCCAGAAGCGAATGTCTCCTGACTCCCAACTCCTCCCATAAATAAAGCAAGCAATTCCTGCTCCTTGACTCATCCACACATTTTCAACAATTTAATTGAATATTTTAATTGTGTGGGAGCACCACACATCCTTATAGCATAGAATCATAGAATCATTAAGGT
>NW_009221979.1:0-31452 GCF_000690835.1 Fulmarus glacialis
TGCGGTGCTGGGGCTTGGTGTGCTCTGCCCTTCCTCATCCCTGGCGGTAGGAGGAAGAGGGGGTTATGGTGTCTCTGGGAGTATTTCTGAGTCCGTATTTACTCAGACATTTTCTAAATCGAGTGAGGTAGGGGAAGCTGCTGTGAGGAAGGGCATGGGGTTTCGCTTACTGGAAGGGGCTTTCCCTAACCAAGAGCAGTGGTTTACCAGAGCTGCGCACCTGCCTTTTACACCTGGTAAGCCTTAGTATAGCTTTAAAGAGCCCATCAGCTCTCTAAGTATAAGTACAGCGTTCCTCAGTTTTGCGAGAGTGTAGTTCCCCAGTTTCCCGAGTTCCGTTTCTTTAGAAGAACAAAGAACTCACATAGGGAACATGTGAGACGCTTTAACCAAGAGCAGTGGTTTACCAGAGCTGCGCACCTGCCTTTTACACCTGGTAAGCCTTAGTATAGCTTTAAAGAGCCCATCAGCTCTCTAAGTATAAGTACAGCGTTCCTCAGTTTTGCGAGAGTGTAGTTCCCCAGTTTCCCGAGTTCCGTTTCTTTAGAAGAACAAAGAACTCACATAGGGAACATGTGAGACGCTTTCAGTTGTCTTTTATGTGCTGTGTGATTAATATTCTTGTCTGTATGACTGCTTTGTGAAATAACAACATTAAGAGAGGGAGAACTGGGAGAAAATAATTTTTCTGTTGTATTTTAGTAACTGGACAGAAGGATGAGGAACTCTGCATGATCAGTTACCTTTTCATTAGATCCGGAAAATGGTATACAGGTCACAGTGAACAGTCTGATGCAATTCATGGGAGCTATTTAATCCTGAAAGATCCTGTTCTCCTGCTCTGAAATGACTTTTTTATTGAGGAGTAGAATATTCAGCAGTGTGTTGTATAGTGTGAATGCATCCATGTTCACCATTATGCAGTAGGGCCTTTATGCAGGGCCTGTGTACATCATCATCATTTGTATCTTTTCCAACAGCAACAAAGTTGTCCTGTGACTTTGTTTAATTGACTTGGGTGCTGTTTAGACCAGACAATGTCAAGTACATCACTGCCAGAATCAGAGATGCTCTTCAATTGTTTTGATATTCCTATTGAATTCAACAACAACAAAAAAATCCTCCTGTTGTGCTTAAGGCCGACTGGTGCATATTTAGGTGTTTGGGGTTTTTTTAAGTAATGCTTACAACTAATTGTATAGCACAGTTAATGGTGGAAATAGTTACTGGTTTTCTTGTTGTGTTGATTTTGGGGGGGGTGCTTATAAGGCTGCAAAACATTTATTTTGAGGTTTCTTTTCATCCATGTTTAAAAGGAGATGCCAAGTGTCACTCCACTCTGACATATTTCAGTGTTTCCTTTTTATAAAGTACTTCAAAAATACAGACTGAAAACTTGAAGTATCTTAGGAGGCCTGGTTTCATTGTAAACCACTTCTTAAAATTTTGCATGAATAGCGGGGGTGGGAGAGGGAGGGAGACTAGTAACTCAAGTATGTTCAAAATGTACACACTTCTTTGGAATCGTAGATGTAACTAGTTCCAGTATTTTTTGGTTCACAAGCAAAATCTGCTTTTGAACTGATACTGGGAGCTCAAGCTTTAAATTTCTGTCTGGTTTACTTCTACCTTGAGGTTTTTGCTTGTGACTTAGTCAGTTCTTTAGCTCATTCCTTTCACTCTTTTCCTCCTGTCCATGCTTCTGCCATCTTGCCCTCTGCCTGCTCTCTGTGTGTTTCTTTTTGTTTTGCCTTTGTTGCTTCCTTGTTCTACCGCCCAAAAAATACCTTTGGAGATGTTTCACTTTTCGCCTATACAGTGTGTATGTTCAAGTTATCTTAGGCCGACAACATCAGAAATAAACTACTGCATAAAGAAATTTCTTACCCAAACTGAGAATGACTTAGGTAGAAATTGCTTTTTCCTCAAGTATATTTAAACAGTAGCTTCTGATGACGGTATACTACAGCAGGGCTAAATGACGGATCTCTCTTGGTTTGTAGGATTATTTATTTTTTCTTTGCTACATTGCAACAAAGGAGATTAAATGTAGCTGACCCCATTCTTCCACTCTCTTTAATCAGAAGTGTTTATGAAACATGTACAACAGCTTGTGGCTTGCTTCACTTGTAATCTCTATTTTGCCTCGTAGCCTTTGCCAATTATAGGAAAAACTCTTTTTTTCATTCTTAATCCTACATTTTTCAAAAACGAACCCTTAAATATGAGAAGTGGATTTGAACGGGTAACTAGTTGTCAAATTCAGTCACTTAAAAGTATTATGCATTGCTGAAAAGGCTCACCCTATTGAATTATTTTAAAAGTACTGTATGTCTAAAGTATGTCTGTCATGTGTTTTTCTCCTTCAGAAATCAATGAAAGGATTCCTCTTCGCTAAGATGTATTTTGAAATAAAAGAATATGAACTTGCTAAAAGGTAACATACATTGATGTATGTTTGTTTTTCTGTTCTCTAAAGTGTAAGAGAAAAGCTAAATGAATGTGAAGTAGACCAGAGAAACCAAGATCAATATCATGCTATTTTAAGGTAGCAGTAAATGTGGGTATTGAGTGCCATTTAAATCTTTATAAAACAACAACTTAAAAGAAGATTAGTTTTGTGTAACTGAAAAATTTATCGGGTTGAAAAGTTTTTTTTTTTCTCATTGTATTATGTAGTTCTTACCGTTTCTGCGAACTACTGCTTTTTTTTAATAAACAGAAATGCTTGCTGGCAAGGAAGTAGCATCTGTACACGTAAAACAATGTTGCTTCTTACTTTAAGGTCCAGACAAGGTATCTAGAACAAAATACATCTATACTTCTTGTATGGCAGATTAAGTCATCATTATACGTCGGGGGAGGGAGTATTATTGAAAGATATTGGTCAAGTAACTGACTTTTTTTCCGCTCCGTAGGTATATATCCACATACCTCAATGTACAAGAGAGAGATCCCAAAGCACACAGATTTCTTGGACAAATCTATGAAGCTGAGGATAACATAGAAAAAGCTTTTGGGTGTTACAAGGTAAGTACTACACTGATCCCTAATGTCCTCCTTTATTCCTTTGTAAATGGACTTTTAAAATCCTTCTGAGCTGGACATTCTCAAACCCATAGAAGAAAACGTGTTCCTGGAAAAACTGTATTATTTATACACATTTGACAATGGAAAGCATATAAAGACCTGCAGAGGAGACTGTTCACTTGATATCACTTGCTTCAGTGGTATATTTTTAAGTTGATTCTTTTTCTTTTGTTCTGGACTTGATCTTTGTGCTACCTGATGTAAAATTCTTCCCATGTCATACGTTGCCTTTTTGACTAAGGATCTGTGACTGTTGTAGAATTCCTTAATGTTGACTGTGATGACAACAGGAATCTAGTTGCTAGAAGACTGTAGGCCTAGTGTGTTTTTTGTTTGGTTGGTTTTGGAGGGGGTGGGGGCAGAAGGGAGGTGCAAAATTAATTTTCATTAGGCAAGCATATAAATGTCAAATTCCCAATCGGAATGTCTTCATTGTGATTCTGGGGAGGGAGATGATGTGCTCAGAAGTCTGGTTGCCAACACAACTCCATGAAGTGCTATCACACATCTTAAAATGTGTGTCTTAACTGTTTTTTTAAAAAGTGTCCACATCTGGCTAGTCTAGAGGTCCTTATAGTCCTACTGCCCGTGTATAGTAGTAGCTAGTGGTAGATGCAGAGGAGCTGGTTTTTGCATTATTCCTCTTATGCTCTTCTGAATTCCAGCAGTTGTATCTGAGTGCTGTAAACTAGTGGTGGCATTTAGAAAGGCTTTTTTAAATATATTCTGTATCGATAGATCTAACTAGTTTGAATAGCTGGGTCTGTTTGTGGGGGGATAACTTTCTTCCCTGTTCTATATGGATCATAAGATCAAGTTACTTTTTTTTTTCCTCTTGTGTGTGCATGGGGAAAACTAGCGTTCTGTGGAGTTGAACCCAACACAGAAAGATCTTGTATTGAAGATTGCAGAGTTACTATGCAATAACGACATTACTGATGGAAGAGCAAAATACTGGGTTGAGAGAGCTGCTAAACTTTTCCCTGGAAGTCCTGCTGTTTACAAGTTGAAGGTAAATTCCAAATTATCTCTGTTTTGTGGCTTAAAGAAACTTTCAGCATCTGACTGGAGTGCTTTTTACATGTCACCTCACACAAAACTCTTCCTGGCTAAATTATTTTAGAATCTTCAATATTAAATCTATTAGATGTTACTTTCTTTGCAGTCCGACATTTTTGTCTAGCTTTCAAGAAAGGTGCAGCTACAGGCTTTCATACCCTTTTTAATGTTTCAAGGTTAATCCTCTTGAAAAGTGCTGAGAAACTGTGTTGGTTATCACATCTGAGAAGTTCAGACTAGATAGGCAGTACTTGATCTTTCTATTGTGCGACTGGCAGGAAGGTAGCAGGCCTGTGAACTCAGGCTTTCATGCTCTATGCTGCTTTTTTGTTTTTAAATCTGTATTATGATTAACTCTGCAGAATGTGAGAAATGCTGTAATGTATACAATGTAAATGGTATATGCTGTGAGTGTACAAATACTGTGTAAATGCTTTCAGTCATGCAATCTCACTTTTGCACGGGTGTATTAATTTTGTGTAGCTAGGCAGCAACCACATTGGAGTCTTAAGATGGCTATTTTTTTTAAGCAAGGTAGTCTATGGCGGGGTATGCTATCATTGAACCAAATGGTTTGACAAGCATTACTTACTGTTGGTGAGAGGCAAATTCTTCTGAGGATTTTATTCTATGATAGTTATCTCCGTTTTTAAATATTTGAGTATTTCATCAAACTTTGTGTAATATCTGAAAGCTATTAAGAGTAGAGTAAGTAGTTTGAGTAATGTAGTCTACGTAGTGGAGGAAGACTGGAAAACTGTCTGGTACTGTAGTTGCTGAAAAGGCTCACATGGGAAATGAAATATTAACATGTTGCCTTCATGTTTAACAGGAGCAGTTGTTGGATTGTAAAGGTGAAGATGGATGGAATCAGCTTTTTGACTTGATTCAAGCTGAACTTTATGCAAGACCAGATGATGTCTACATAAACATCAGACTAGTTGCGCTCTACCGTTCAAATAATAGATTAAGAGATGCTGTGCTCCATTGTCAGGAGGCAGAGAAGAAAATACCTTTGCAGTCAAACTTGGAATGGTGTTCATGTGTTGTAGAGACATTTGAGGTGTTTAATCATATTTTGATCCTGTGATAATCTTCCATATCTTTTTAACGGGTCTATTTCTCTTAGTGTCATTACTCTGACAGCTATTTCTCAAGTGATTTAACTCCTTCAAATGCAAGTCTACTGAAACCAGTGGAATTACAAAATACTTCTTAGTTTTTTTAATTGGAATTTTCTCCCTAAAATTAAGCTTTATGGAGCTATTGAGTTTCTAACTTCAAAAGCTGAGTTAGATACAGCAGTTCCATTAGGGATAAAATTCCTTAGGCAAGTAGTTCCCTGGAACTTTGCTGCTGAAGAATATGTTAAGCTCTCACCTGTGAAACTGGATTATACAGTAAATGCTACTAATATGTTTTGGAGAAGTACTGCCCTTGCCTTGGAAGGATGACTGTTCCTTATCCTGTGATGAACTTTCTTCTTTAGGAATATCTGGAATCTTTACAAGACTCGGAGTCTGATAAAAATAACTGGAGAGCTATCAAGAACGATCATCTTCTGGCCTATTCCAGCTTTGTCAAAATGACACTTTCTTCTAGAGATGTTCAGGAATGCAGAGAGACACTTGAAAGGTACTGTTTTAACTTTCCTGTAGTAAAAAAAAAAATTCTCGAAGCATTGGGGTTTTTTTGTTTGTTTGTTTGTTTTTCTTTTTCCCCTGGGCCACAGAACATCTACCAAGCTTCGATTTCACTGCTTAACTTGTTTGTGAGTGGGCGAGGCGATTCTCAGTACTAGGCACTAAGAATGGTTCTTACTGGGTTTGAACCCCAAGCTATTTTTCGACTGAGATGCAAGCCCTATTTGAATAGTCAGCACACAGCCATGGAGAAGGCTCCTTGATATCCTGGGTCAATTAATTTTGTACCTTCTTTCCCTTCAGTGAGAGAATGTTGTTCTGTACTTCAGCAATTGATTAATCCAGATTTCCCAGACAATTAAAAAAAAAACAAAACCAACAACAATAAAAAAACAAAGCCACCTTTTATGTATCAGCTTTGTCCTGGTCATTTTGTTCTAAATTAACACAACACATACTGGAATAACTAGGAACTTTAGGTATATAGTATAATTGGGAAGGAGGAAGCCACTTGCAGTAAGAACACTCTCCTTCAGGGAAAACTGATGGTGTTACATGGCCAGCTTAGCCAGCTGACTGCAAAGCATATCATCTGTGGCACACCTAGAGTGGTACAAAAAAATGTTTGTAGTCAATGTATTGATTAAGATCTGTGTTCCTTTCTTCCCATTATCTTCCCTTTCTTTCTGGCTTTTATTGACTTACCTTTGTTCCTCAATTATGCAGTGGCTGTTATATTGTCTTTTGTAAAACAATACTCTTCAGTCTGTTTATCTTGATTAAGTATTTGAAGCAATACAGACAATGGATGAGGAATACTTAATGCCCAAGTATGTTTTGTTTCCTTTTTCTCCTCTAACATTGACCAAAACCATCTTGGGTTTTCTGCTGCCATTTTATTGGAGCCTTTCAATGTAATAACATCTGAAGCACTTCCAGATCATGGCAATGCTAACAGCCATTATAGTTTTGTCAGGTAATTTTATCAAGTATGTTTTAACTGTTTTCTGAAAAGCCTCTCCTGAGTGGGGGTTGTGTACTAGCCTACAGCTACTCAGATTTCTACAGTACCTTCTATTTTTGAAGAGCCTGTCTAGCTGTATTTTGGGCCTTTCTGATGAATGAACGAAAGGTAAGAGCAGAATGACTGGTGCTCCTGCATGTCTCTAAGTCTGTAGTAGTGAACAAGTTTATCCACGTGATTTGGATAATAGTTTTGAAAGCAGCTGTGCAAAGATGTGCTGAAAAAGACTGTAAATATCTAGGTAATAATTCATATGTTTTACTTCAGTAAACTAAGTTGAGAGCTTTAGGAGTTCGAGATCATTATTGTACTTTCTAGTGCAACTAAGGTTTAAGCCACAGAGACGGTACTAACCATTGACTCATGAAGTTACTTGATTCACATTTAAATAACATCAACTAAAACCATCTGCTATAGCATTTACCAGGACTGTTTAGAATGAGTCTTCTCTATATTTTAGTTTTGATCGTGTGCTTCAATCAGTGAAACCATATGTGAGTGGGGCTGATGAGTTGTCTCGTACCTTTGTGGAAATGAAAGGACAGCTATACATGCATGCTGGAACTTTGCTACTGAAAATGGCCCAATACAATGAGGCACAGTGGAGAGTTGTGTGTGAACTAGCAGCGTTTTGTTATCTGATAAGTTTCCAGGTAAGTTATTTTTCAGTTTATGCCTTTAGTTGGTGGAGTTCTTGAAACGTTCTTGCTGTACATGCATTGAACTCCTGTATTCCTGAGATGAACTACTGTTTGTGTGCCTAAGGAAGGACCCGCTCCCTTCTCACTCACCAAACCCTACTCTTTCACAATTCTTTAAAAGGTTTCAAATGACATGAATAGGGTAAAAGTGTATCTTCAGCTGTTTCCCTTGTCAGAGTAACCTGATTCTTAAAGTGAGTTTATTTCTACAGTGTATTCCCTTTTCTGTAATACAGCTGAACACATGTTAAATATTAGGCCTATTGTTATAGGGAGAGAAGGGGATGATCTCAATAGTTCCCATATACTTGTTGCTTAGACAGCAGAACTGAAAAATCAAGCTTAACTCTGCCTTATGAAGTAAAATTGGTTGTCCTTTTTATGCCACTGCTTGCATTCCAGGTATTACTTGCTCTTGTGCACGCTTAATGTTACTTGCAATAGCTATAATTGCCCACCTAGGGGTTTTGTGTGTTTTGAGTGGGTTCCCTGGCCCCTCCCCCACCCTTCCCAGTATACATGACATAGTACCTTCAGAATGGATTATGTATTTTTTTCTATAGTTTTCTAATGCTAAAAAGAAGCTTGTTTCCTAATTCTTAAGACTAAATGATCTGCCTCTTATTGTGAAAAAGCTGTAACAGTTCTCTCCTTACTTCACCAGGTTCCTAAACCAAAGACAAAACTAATAAAGGGGGATCAAACTGGACAAGATGTGCTAGAAATGTTGGCCTGTGATCGAAAAAGCCAGTCTGGTAATAAAAATAGCTACATGGTTCCATTTTAGCATTACAGATAGTTAACTTTAAGAGCTAAGTGGTTTATTACCACAGTCGTTATCTTGAAGTGTAATGTTGACACTTCAATATGCAATAAAGCCTTCTAGATTCTGACTACATATGTAAAACAAAACAATAGTTTGATCCTGACACCTGAAGTTTTTTTTTCTCCTCTTTAGCATGCTAGTAGAGTGCATTCTCTTTTTTTCAAGTGTGGGGGTTTTTTCCCTCCTTTTTGCCTCTCCAGCACACTAAGATAGAATTTAACTTTTATGGTCTCTTAATCTAATGGCTTCTGCCTGCTGATACTGTTTTGCAAGTATTGTTAGATCCAAGAGGAAAAGAAAACATTACTGTTTCCCTTGCCTTTCCATTCTCTTACTTGTTTATCAGCTTTGTTCTTTTTGCTGCTAAGTATAGATGGCTTTTCAGTCTACAAACTCTTGCAGGGCCTAGATGAAAACAAACGAACCCACTAGACATCAGGTTCAATTTTTTCAGAATGGATTTTGATAAGACAGACTTCTTATATTACAACTACTTATTTTAAGGACAGTTGCAATGCCCCTAGAATAGTAATAATAATAAGTTGGCTTTGTTTTCCCAAAGAACTGGATTTACAAATGCCTTGGGATTGTTGTCGCTAAAAGCTTGGAAAACCTGTGTGCTGAAACACTGACTTAATTACAGGGATAACAACAATCTGTAGGTTTCATAAGGGGAAATCCTGATTCCCACCTTCGGTAGTAAGAACAGTCCAATGTATCAAATGTTATTTTCTTTATGTTCATTGCTTTATTTATGTGAAGTGATATTTTTGTTTTCTAGGTCATATGCTGCTGAACTTAAGCCATGGCAAGCAAGACTTCTTTAAAGAGGTTGTGGAATCCTTTGCGAACAAGAGTGGTTCATTTACATTGTTTGATAGCCTGTTTAAGAGTGGAGCTTCTAGAGAGAGATCTTTCATTGGCACAGATGATATTGGAAATGTCAGTACACAAGCACCAGTGCAAGTGGAACTTAATAAATATGATATTGGTAAGAGATGCTACTTCTCTAAAACTCAACAAAACTTTCTGTACCGGAAGCTCTTCTACAAATATTTCATATTGCAATTGAAGACAAATACCTGGAATAGCTGTCTAAAGTTGCCCTAATGTCCTAGACCAGACTTAGACTTCATTGCAAAGTAAAGAAGTGCTTCTTGAATAATTCCTTAAAGATTTGGGAGAAGTAAATAGATTTGCTAAAAATAGTCGCCTATTGGACTGAGTATGGTGAGGATGGAAGTGAAGGGAAATCTGAGAGTCACCCCCTCAGAAGCTTAAGGGGTTGATGGCTTGAGCACTCAGATCAACTGTCTACTTGGTATGTTTGGCTGATTTGAAGTTTGTAATCTTTCGTAAGTGAAAGTTGGAATCTTGATGCTCATTGATCTGCAAAGTATCTTTGGCTGATCTGACAGTGAAATGTGAAACCCAGCTTTGATCAGATACAAGTCTGACTTGTGGGAAGTTGACTTCTGCATCCAACTTTGTTTTTGAACAGGTGCTGTTCGAATGCACAGTGGCAGTCTCCAGCACCTTGTGTGGCTTGGCTTGCAGTGGAACTCTATGTCAGTCTTACCCCCAATGCGCAAATGGTTAAAACAGCTTTTTCACTTGCCTCAAGAAACGTCGAGACTTGAGACAGATGCTCCTGAATCCATTTGCCTATTGGACCTTGAAGTAAGTAAACTTTCCAAGTTCCTAAATGTACTATACAATGTAAGTTTTTTGGTATTTAATACCTTTTATTTATTTATTTTTACAAAAACAGGTGTTTCTACTTGGGGTGGTATTCAGTAGCAACTTGCAATTACAAGAGAAGTTTAATTCTCACTATGGCGCACATCAGCCTCAATTCTTACCATTGCCAGTGTGCAAACAGCTCTATACCGAAAAGCAAAGATCCTGGTGGGATGCCGTTCGTACTCTTATCCAGAGAAAAACAACGTAAGGCTTTTTCAGTTTGGAAATGTTTGACCAAGCCTTTAGGCAGCTTGGATTGGTCCCAATAGATTCTTGTAAAAATAAATTTCTTTTTTTGATATATTTTGGACATGGAAGCTTTGTTGTAGTAGGGACTTGATACACTTGAAAGATTTCTAAAAACGGAATTTTCATTTCTAACAATGAATTTCTAAACTAGAGGCAGGTTAGGACTCAAACTGCAGGCTATATTCATCAAGCAAATGATATATGAACAGATGAAAAATAGAGAATACTAATCGAGGAATGTTTCTTCTGATATTCAGACCAGGAACAGCAGCAAAACTGAGGCTTATCGTACAGCATGGAATTAGTACTCTGCGAACACTGGAGAAGCATGGCCTTCAACCTGCCTTAATTATACATTGGGCAAAAAGCCTGCAAAAAACAGTAAGCTGAGATTATTTTTAAATATGTTGAAGCTGAGGTGTTTTTCTCTCTTATTCTCCAAACTATAAACAGACTGAGGCGGGGGGTGCGGAAAGAATCAGATGAGTATGTATTACTGAGAACTGTTGTTTATTTTGTCAGGCAAATTAGTTGCTCTAGTCAACCTGTAAAGTACTCTGTCTTGAATTGTAGTGTTATTTTCTACATGTATGTTACTTTACATAGCTCTTGAGATAAACCCCCTGAGGTTTATCTCCAGTGTCAGAGAAGTACTCCTGGAATTTTTCAAGAAAACAGGAGAAGGATATGTATGAATAGCATTTTGACTTAAATTTGTAGAAATAACATGTGCTTCTATTCCCTTTTCTTCACCAGGGCGTTAGCCTTAACTCTTTCTATGACCAGAAGGAATATATTGGACGGAGTGTCTACTACTGGAAGAAAGTTTTGCCTATGCTGGAAACTATCAAAAAGAGGAGGAGTATTCCTGAACCTATTGATCCTCTCTTCAAACACTTCCATAGTGTAGACATTCAGGTACAGATTGATTAAGCCAAGGTTGAAGTAAGAGAAGGTCTATGTCAGAATCTTACATAGTTGTGGGATTTTTCTCTGCATTGTACAACTCATGTTGTTACTACTGTAAAACTGTTAATTATGAAATCTGTTAGTATCCGAGTCTGATAAAGGGGGGAAGAAATCTGTCCTTACAACTTTATTCTTACCTTTAAAACTTTGCATATGATTGGAAGGCACTGAACACCCTTAGTACCAACTTTCTTTAAAAAATATTTTCTCTGTATTATAGGAAGAAAAATAATAATGGATGTGTCATTCAATTGTTAGGTATGAGTTGTCTTTCACTTTCTTTGTAGGTCTTTCAGGTTGCAGCATATGAAGAAGAGGCACGTATAGCATTTGCAATGTTCGATGCAGTTGATGGCAAAACTGATGATGCTTTATTAGCATTTGAAGCTATTAAGAATGTGGTTTCATATTGGAATCTTGCCGTGGTAAGTTTATAAATTGCATTACCCCGAAATGCTTTGTTCTATTCAGTTGCCTTCTGACTGATCCTAATTAATCTGTGTCCTGTCGTTAGATCTTCCAAAGAAAGGCAGAAGAGGTTGAAAATGATGCCATGCTGCCAGAAGAACAAGAAGAACACAAAACCTATCTTCTTAAGAGCCAACATTATCTAATGAAGATCATTGAGGAAAGCTCCTCAGATATGTCAGTAACTGAGAAAGTAAGTAATTCTTGCTTTAAAAACTTGTTTCAAGAGCTGCAGTGGCTTGGTTACTGTTTCAAAATGAAACTGTTTGCATTTATGTTACCTTTTTTAGACCAGGTTTTGCGTTAAGGCAAGTTAAACTTACTTCTTCGCTCAAGACAAGTAACATGCTTAACACTAGTGAGCTGATAAACTCTGGGAAACTCTGGGTAACTTCTGTAACCTACCAGATCATGCAATATTCTGACTGCTCTGTGAATGAAATATTTAATGTAAACAAATAGCTTTTGCCACTATCTTTTTATACAGGTCGATAGTTTGAAAAAACAGAATTAATGTTTCTGTGAATTGTTTTCATACATTAATTTAGAGCTTTGCTGAAAAAACAGTATGCCTGTACAAAAGCCTTGTGAATTGTTCAGTCAGAATTCTGAATGTAGTCTGTCTTGCTCTGAGGGAGAATTGCATTCATGACTCATGTTTCAAATAACTTTCTAGCTGCCGGTGTCTATTGAAACTGTGAGGGAAATGCTAGATACAGTGATCCAAGAACTTGGTGAGAATGGTGAAGAGGGAAGTCCTGCCTTCAGAAATGGTCTGTCACGAGCTGTAGATTCAGAGATGAAACATTCCACTCCGTCACCAACTAAGTTCTCTCTTTCACCAACTAAGAGCTACAAGGTATTTCAGCCACCTATTATTTCAGGGAATTGTTGTGTTTGAATAAAAATTCACAAGATTCAATTAATTTTTTCTTCTAGTTTTCTCCTAAAACTCCTCCTCAGTGGGCAGAAGATCAGAGAGCTATACTTCAAATGATCTGTCAGCAAGTGGAAGCTTTAAAGGTAAACAGTTTTGTCACCATATTCAGTGAAGAACAGTTGGCCTTTTAGTTATGGTAAGGACTTAGTGATAATAGCATGGGCTAACTTACAGTTCCTACTACTTAAATCAGTGGAATTATCTTCTGTAAACGTCTGCCTAAAATGAGTGCAAGAGTAAATCTTTTTGCTTAAAAACTCTTACTTGGGCAGGGGTGCAGAGGCAACCCTTCTAAGGACTGTATGCAGAATAAGTTCTGCTTTCGTCAGCTTGGTTCTCATACACTTGGCTCTGTTTTTTTACTTCTGGCTTTAGAACACAATCTTAATCCGCTTAGGCAGATCTTGGATGATTCTGGCAGGGACCTCTTGATTTATTTATTTTTGTTTTCCAAGCTTGAACATGCCTTTAAATAGCAAAAGGGTAAGGGCCATTCCTTATGTTTTCTTCTGCAAATACCTGTCATATATACTTATACTCTTGATTGGCACACTGTCTTGACAGAATGAAATGCAAGAAATGAAACTTAATAATTCCAACTCGAATGCATCATCTCATCGGTGGCCTGCTGAAAGCTATGGAACAGATACAATGTCAGAGGGTTATCAGAGAACACAAAATCTCCATGAAGCTCCATTAACGGGTAAGTTGCTGCTGAATCTTTGTCTAAACGCTTAGTTAAATCAAGTAAGACTTTTTAAAATATTGCAGAAATGTTTTAATGGTTCACAATCAAAAACTGATTGCTGGGGAAAGTCCATTCAAAACAACAAAAAAAATCAAGTATAAACTGTTTTCCTGCTGTTCCTTTTTAGTTGCTACCACTGGCCCATCTGTTTACTACAGCCAGTCACCTGCCTATAACTCTCAGTATCTTCTCAGAACTGCCGCAACCAACGTAACACCAACGAAGGTGAGAACAAATGTATCCACTTAAGCTACTTCCAATGATCTACTGAAAATGACTGCTTTTGATTCTATATGTGGTTGGATGTAATTTGTAGTTCCTTATACAGTATTTGGTAAACTTGGACTGCTAGGGATAAACTGATCATTTATCTTTCTGCCTAATTTTTGGGATATGGGGTTTGGGAGGAGAAGCCAGCAAAATATGTCTGTAATATGTTAGTACATGTCCCCTACAGGGTATGTGTGATAGCACTTAATTTTTTTTCCCCCCCCAAAAAATAGATGGCAAAAATGAATGGGGTTTTCAAGGCTTTTTTCATAAAAAAAACCCACAACAACCCACTCATCTTGTGCCCCTTTTTCAATGCTTGTTTTCAGATGCCCTTCAAGATTTAAACTAATCTGTTTAAACTAAGTTAAAATTAGTTTAGATTTAAATTCCTATGAAAGTATGCCCTGCTTTTAAGAGTACATGTTATGTGGGCTTCAGCACAGTAAGACTTTGTCCTCTGTGTTACTATAATGAGCAAAGCAATTGTTTTCTGCTTTTTCTTTAGGCTCCTGTTTATGGCATGAACCGACTTACACCTCAGCAACATATATATGCTTATCAACAACCGATGCATACACCACCTCTGCAAAACACTTCTGCTTGTATGTTTTCCCAAGAAATATATGGCACACCTCTGCGTTTTGATTCTCCTGCTACTGGACTCATTTCTCCTCGTGGGGCTGATGATTACTACAATTACAGTGTTCCACAGGCAAGTACAAATCCACCGCTGCCTGAACCAGGCTATTTCACAAAGCCTTCCGTCGCACCACCAACTTTAAAGCCTGCAGAACCAAAAGTGATAGAGTTTCCGAAATCTAAACTTGGACAGCCAGGAGCAGCAGAAGGATCAAAAACATCTCTGCCAACACCAGCACAGTCGAGTCAGCCAACAACTTTTAAATTCAACACTAACTTCAAGTCTAATGATGGAGACTTTACCTTTTCTTCTCTTCAAGTTGCAACGCACCCTGCTAATGCAGCTTTTAATAGCAGCGAAAGCCTCTTGGGTCTTCTGGCATCTGATAAACCTTTACAGGATGATAGATACATTGAACAAAAACCAGTTAACGATCACACAAATAGTCAAAGAAATGCCTTCAATTTTGGCAATAAACATATTCCAAGCATCTCTTTCAGAGAAAGCGTGGGACAAAATGCACACAAAAACCTGGGTTTTGAGAAAAGCGATATGTTTAGTGTGCAAGAACCAAGCAAGTCTGTATTTATGACTTCAAATTCGGATTTGGCCAACAGAAGTCATGAAACAGAGGGAGGAAGCACCCATGGTGGAGATGAGGATGATGATGGTCCTCATTTTGATCCTGTGGTGCCACTCCCTGACAAGATTGAAGTAAAGACAGGTGAGGAAGATGAAGAAGAATTCTTCTGCAACAGAGCCAAGCTCTTTCGTTTTGATGCGGAATCTAAAGAATGGAAAGAAAGGGGTATTGGAAATGTGAAAATACTGAAGCATAAAGTATCTGGCAAATTTCGTCTCCTAATGAGACGGGACCAAGTGCTGAAAATCTGTGCAAATCACTACATAAATACTGATATGAAATTAACTCCAAATGCTGGATCAGATAAGTCATTTGTATGGCATGCTTTAGATTATGCAGACGAGTTGCCAAAACCAGAACAGCTTGCAATTAGATTTAAAACACCTGAGGAAGCAATGCTTTTTAAAAGTAAGTTTGAGGAGTCGCAGAATATTTTAAAAACCTTGGGATCAAATGTTGACACATCCGTGACTCAGAGTAGTGGGACTGCAAGAGAAACAACAAATCAGGACATCAAGGAGCCTAGCAGATCCATTTCTGGGACCCTGAACTTTGGCTTTCAGTTCCCGAAAGATGGGGCGAGCAGTGAATCTGATAGCAAAGGCAGCCTTACAGCTACATCAACTGCATCTGGCCCTACCACTTTTTCATTTGGAAAGGCAGCCCCACAAACCTATTCTGGTGGGTTTGGGCAGCATCTCTTGAAGAAGGATCAATGGGAGTGTAAAGTATGTTTAGTTCCAAATGAAGCGACTGCAAAGAATTGTGTATCATGTCAAAGTCCAAATCCAGATGTGTGGGAAACACATGGCACCCCACTAACAGACTCTGCTGCAAGTTTCAAAGCCAGTGGTAACACTGTGCAGGACAAATTTGGATCTGCTTTTGCTAAAAAGGAAGGTCAATGGGACTGCAGTGCCTGTTTAGTAAGAAACGAACCCACTGCCTCCAAGTGTGTTGCCTGCCAGAATCCAAACAAAACTAATACAGCGGTATTTGGTCAACAAACTTCCTTTAAATTTGGCCAAGCAATTGCTCCAAAGGCTATTCAAAATGACTTGGGAACTGCTTTTTCTAAAAAAGAAGGTCAGTGGGACTGCTCTATATGCCTAGTCCAAAATGAAGCAAAAGATGTGAACTGTCGTTCTTGTCAGAATCCTAACTCACAAAGTCAACCAAATGTGCCTCTACCTACTGTTCAGGCATCCTCTGCTCCCAGGTTTGGTTCCATTGCTGATGCAAGTAAGCCACAGAAAAATGGATTTGAAGGGCTTTTTACTAAAAAAGAAGGGCAGTGGGATTGTAGTACTTGTCTTGTGAGGAATGAAGGTTCTTCACCAGCGTGTGTAGCCTGCCAAACACCAAATCCATCTGGTAAGCCTGCTGGTGATGCTTCATCAACTCCTACTTTTGGCTTGAAAAGCAAATTATCTGAACCTGCTGGAGGACAGTTGGGAACAGGCTTTAAGTGTGATTTCTTAGAAAAGGGCTTTAAGTTTGGTCATGCTGAGCAAGGCAAGACACCATCATTTACATTTCAGATTCCTTCTGATACTGAAGCTAAGTCTGCAAAGGAAGGATTTAGCTTTTCAATGCCAGTGCCTGCAGGTGGATTTAAATTTGGGATACAGGAGGCTAGTAAAAATACCACTAAGAAAGATGAGCCACCCAAAGAGTGTACAACTGGTTTCTTAAAAAGCGTTGATGAAAAAGACAAAAAGGAACTGCCTTCAGATAGCGGGATTGCATTCCAATTTCAAGAAACAGCAAACAAGGAGAAAGGTGACTTTGTTTTGGGGCAAAATAGCAGCACTTTTACTTTTGCCGAGCTTGCAAAAAGTACTCCTGGGGAAAGCTTTCAGTTTGGCAAAAAAGACCCTAACTTCAAAGGCTTTTCAGGTGCAGGTGAAAAGCTGTTTTCTTCGCAGGATTCTAAAATGGATCACAAAGCAAACACAACTGCTGACCTTGGTGAGAAGGATGATGATGTGTATAAGACAGAGGACAGTGATGATATCCATTTTGAACCTATAGTTCAGATGCCTGAAAAAGTAGAACCATTTACAGGAGAGGAAGATGAAAAAGTGTTATACTCCCAAAGGGTAAAGCTGTTCAGGTTTGATCCAGAAACAAGCCAGTGGAAGGAACGTGGGGTGGGCAACCTGAAGATTCTTAAAAATGAAGTTAATGGCAAAGTAAGAATATTAATGCGGCGTGAGCAGGTACTGAAGGTGTGTGCAAATCACTGGATAACAACAACAATGAACTTGAAACAGCTGTCTGGCTCAGACAAAGCATGGATGTGGATGGCCAATGACTTCTCTGATGGTGATGCAAAGTTGGAACACCTGGCAGCAAAATTTAAGACACCAGAGCAGGCTGAGGAGTTCAAACAGAAGTTTGAAGAATGTCAGAGGCTACTACTAGATATACCACTGCAGACACCCCATAAACTTGTTGATACAGGTAGGACAGCTCAACTTATACAGAAAGCAGAAGAAATGAAGTGTGGCTTAAAAGATCTCAAAACATTTCTGACAGATGACAAAACTAAACTGTCAGAAGAGGAAAATGTAAACTCTGTTTGTGCCAGCAGTACTTGTGATCTGGTTATAAAGCCGCATGCTGAAAGTACTGGGCCTACTCTGGAATGGGATAACTATGACTTACGTGAAGAAGCATTGGATGATAGTGTAAGTAGTTCTGTATATGCATCACCTCTTGCAAGTAGCCCTGTAAGGAAAAATCTGTTTAGATTTGGAGAGTCTACCACAGGTTTTAGTTTCAGCTTTAAATCTGCCCTGAGCCCATCCAAATCTCCTGCCAAGCAGAACCAGAGTAGAACATCTGTAGGTACAGATGAAGATTCTGATGTTACTCAAGAAGAAGAGAGAGATGGGCAGTACTTTGAACCTGTGGTACCTCTGCCTGACCTCGTGGAAGTGACCAGTGGTGAGGAAAATGAGCAAGTTGTCTTCAGTCACAGAGCTAAGCTCTACAGATATGACAAAGATGCTAATCAGTGGAAAGAGAGAGGTATCGGGGATATCAAGATATTACAAAACTACGACAACAAACAAGTCCGTATAGTAATGAGAAGGGATCAGGTACTAAAACTCTGTGCCAATCATAGAATAACACCAGATATGAATATGCAACAAATGAAAGGATCCGATAGAGCATGGGTATGGACTGCATGTGACTTTGCAGATGGGGAAAGGAAAGTAGAACTTCTAGCTGTGCGATTCAAGCTGCAAGATGTTGCAGATTCATTTAAGCAAATTTTTGATGAAGCAAAGCATGCCCAAGAGAGAGAGACACTGATAACACCTCTTTCTTCTCGTGCCAATACGCCGAAGGAATCTCCGTGTGGTAAAAACGCTGTAGCTGTACTAGAAGAAACTACCAGAGAAAGAACTGATCTCAGTCATGGTGATGATACTTCTGATGTAACTGTAGAGGTCGCAGAGGTGTCAAACACTTCTGAAACACCAACAAAAACAGTGGTTTCTCCTCCAAAGTTTGTATTTGGATCTGAATCTGTCAAGAGCATTTTCAGTAATGAAAAGTCGAAGACATTCACATTTGGAAATACTTCAGCCACTGGTTCTCTCTTTGGCTTCAGCTTTAATCCTCCAAGAAAGAGTGAAGACCATATTCCAATGTCTCAGAACACAGCGGAGAAAGAACTGGAAGTATCTGAACCACCAAAAAGCTCTAGTACTCCTCAGAAGCCTCTAGACAGCAAGGTAGACAACTTGCCTACTTCGACACAAGATGGACCCTCTAACTTCTCATTTAGAATTCTGGAAAAAGGTGAGTGTCAATTGAACTAGTAATTTATTCAACTATGCAACTTACTAAGCAGTCATCTCTGTGCTATTCATTACTCTCTATTGTCTTGTTAATATGTAGTTTCTTTCAGTTCTAATGCGGGTACCCACATCTTCACAAGTTCTCTAGAATTTCAACTAAAGGAGTGAATTTTAAGTCATAATTATTTTAATATAAAAATGAAAGTGTGTGATGCAGGATGGAGTTTTGTTGGTTAGTGAGAAAGGGGATTTCAGGTAGGACCTGTAACTCCGTGAAGTGCTGTACCTGAATCTCAGGCTTAAGTGCTTAAAGAAGGAGCTGTGGATTCACTTTTTGAGACTTAAATAGGTAGTTGGATTGGTAGTGTATGTACCTGGGCCTTTGCTCTGAGTGGTAAAGTGTGAGAACAGCAAATGTATGCTTCAGCTAAAATTTGAATTATCCCCATGATTGAATGGATGGGTGTTCTAAAACTACTCTCTATACATTTGTTTAAAGTCTTAATTATTGGCCTCTGCAATTTCAGATTTGTAGCTTAAATAACACCAGATGTTAGCCTCTTTCCTTAGCCTGAAAAGAGATCATGTGATTACATCCTTAGTTATACAGTTTCTGACACTGTCTGAAAAAGATGCGCTTGCAGAAGTTGTGGCTGCGACATGACCACTGTAATGTGCTGAAGTGTCTTTGCGAGAAGAATGGGATTTACTAGCATTTTAGTGGTAGAGTACTTCTCTTTGAAGGCTTCATGCACTGCTTCCCATCAGTGCAAGACACTTTAGTCAGTTGATAGTTCTTAATTTACATACTAGTCTCAGAATTATGAAGACATACTGTCTGTTTATTAACTAAAGTATAGACGTGGTGAAAGATGGTAGCTACTGTCTATTCACATGGGTTGGATAAGCTTGTGTAGAATTAACAGATGAAATTTCCTACTGTGAAATATGACTATGGAATGCTTCCAGAACATAGATAAGTCTGTTTTACCCTTTTAAAATTCCAGGTAAACACTTATGTCCAAACGATTTATTTTTTTAGGATTTAATTTTAGCCTTTTTAAATCTAATCCAATGGCCTTTTGGACAAGCACATCTTCCTTGCAACCTGATAGTAAAGGTATTTACATACTGCACTGAATGTGTGATAAAACCCCTTTAGCAGGCATGGACAGTAACCCGACTGTGGCAAAGCAGTTGGCTCAGTAATCCTTACAATTAACATGCATGCTGAAGAAGAGTATTTAAAATTGTGTGTCTGTCTACTGTATTTGTCCTATTGGAGAACGTCTCAAGCCCTTAGTATGTTAATATGAGCTAGCACAATGGATGGCCCTGTTTAAGCTTTTGGCTTCTGTTTGCCTTATTTTCTGAGGGTATCTGCCTTGCACTTCCCTGTCACAGTTTTACTGAACAGGCACACTGGATCTCTAAAATTCCCCTTTTCTAAAGAAACTAAATTCTCCTGATGTTTTTAGAGAATACATCTCTTAGTACCTGAGGTCTTCCACTTCAATGAAATATTCTTGAAGATCTCAAGGCAGGTTATCCAGTAAAACGCTTGAATCTATGTAGCCTCTCTGCCGGAAATGTTTAATTCAGTTTCCCGATTATCAATATGTTAACTACTGCACTGTTTAAAAACAAGGAGTGCACAGAAATGAGAAAGCCAACTCCTTAACTACTGCTTATGTGTACGTACTTCATGTATAATATGAAGTCCACCTTAGCTGGTCAGAAAACTTTTGCTGAGTAACCAATTTGTTTACATTCAGAACCTGTAACCAAAACTGTTAAGCTTATAGTTTGATTATATGTCATTATAAGATGTTATTAACAGTGCTTCTTGCAAGTATGCTTTCTGTAAGCATACTCAACTTACACAGTTCAACAGCATTTTAATTTTAAAAAGCAAATTTTTATTCTAGTCTGCACAAGCCAGTCTTCTAATGTTTGTGTCTTACATTGTTTAAAAATATCAAAATGTCATTCCGAACACCATTTTCCCAAAACTATCTCTAGAGAAGCTGTTCTTATTTAAACACTGAACTCTTGTTCTGTATATATGATTTGATGAAAACTGTTCTGTGTTTTTAGGCATCCCTGTGCATGGCATTTATTAACAATTCAGTTTTATTTTCATCATTCGATGTCCATAATGGGAGGTGATTAAGCATTCTGTGCCAATGCATATATGCAAGAACTTTTGCTACTTCAAATTGATACTGTTTTTATATTGGGGGGGTGCGAGGGCGGGTGTGTGTGTATTTAAAAAATAAACAAACAAAATACGCCTTTCTGGTACTTCAGACTGTTCTTCACTTCTACTTTTCTGGTAACTAGGATATAGTTATATACTTAATGATTTATTCACAGTTGGTAGTTGTCTTCAGTGTAGCTTTTTGATGGCTTTGTTTTGAGCTCTGACTTAATAGCAAATGACTTTGAGAAGTCCTTTCTAAATTAGGTTTTCAAGCCTACCCGATGCAAATATAAACTGAGGCTTTCTCATAGGGAACGTCTTTTGGGGAGCGGCTTCTGAGTTGTGCTAAAGCAGCATTCAAAAGAAATTTAACCTCGTAGTTCTGCACCTCCATGCAAAAGTAGTTAAGTTTTTCTCGGGTCAGATCATGAGCTTTTTATAAAAGCTTTACAAGTCTGAATTAAAGTTGTTTCAATTGCATGTTACTGTATCAGTTACACGCATTAAGGTTTAAACTCTGGTGCTTTTCTCTTCTATCCAGAAGATATTCACTGATATATATGCATGAGAACAAAATACCAGTATTGTGACTAGCTAGATATTTAGGCCTGCCTGGTCTTAATGTCAGTTGAAACAAAAGTAAAAATATAATACACCAGTGAAAAGAACTGTTGTGCATGGTGGTGTTCTTTATTTTGTTCCGTCCATATACTAACAATGTTTTGTGTGAATTTTTTCCCCTGAGTAGGAAGTTCTATTGTCACAAAGCCAACAGTCTTTTAAGAATATGTTGTACATATGCATGGCTCTTTGTTTTCGTGGCTGCCTGTGAAGATATATTTAAGCTGTTTGCAGCATTTTTTAATAAGAAAAGTTAACTTTCTTGTGGGGAGGGCGAGTAGCAACTGACTGAACTGAACCAGTGAACATCTTGCTCAGTCTTATATTCTAAGGGCAAATACATGTTGTAATCTTAATCTTTGTTGGTGACCCCTTTTATCACTTTGAGTGGATGTTTGGAACAGTAGAATCTTAATCCAGATCAGCTTCATGGAGAACTTTACCTGTGGATTAATCTGAAGTGACTTTTTAATGTATTCCTCTTATTCAGATACTTTGCACAAAGGCTAAAGAGACTGCATGATAATTCTTTGGGAATGCTGTCTGTTGAATATGATGGACTATATTCTCTCTTGCCAGGGTCTTCTAGGTAGCTTTATATTGTTCAGGTTAAAGGAAGGTCACACTTTTACCATCTACCTGACTGACTTTGGAAGAATTTTTTTTTTTGTTGAAGATACGTTTTTGAAAATTCTCTAATCCTAGGGAAAGCTATTTTTTGTTGTAACCTTTAATGGCTGTAAGACTAAATACTCCACACTTAAACCTCTGTGGTGAGCTTGGTGCAAACTTACGCAGTCCAATTAAGACACTTGTTTTACTAATCTGAGTGAATAAAACACATGTTAATATGCAGGATACCTACATATCTTGATAACGTGGTACTAGATGTACTCCTAATTCTTAAATCAGCTAGGGTTAGTGAGTCTTCTGCATGAGATTCTGAGAAAATATATGAAAACATCTATAGCCTGCTGTCATGAGATGAACTTAGAAATTTGCTGTTCAGGAATTTTATCCTACATTTACTTTATACAGGCTCAGAAGAGCTATTGAGATCTAAAAAAAAGTGAGCAAAAAGGATTACTCTACAAGACTCTCTGTGCTGGTAATGGGTTTGGGCTACACTCTGGTGTATAAATGCCTGAAATGATTAGCTTGTAATCAAAGGGAGAGTCAATTGGAGCAAAGGCTGGGGAGGGGACAATTCAAAAAAAAGACTTAAATTTGAACTATACTTTGGATTTTGCTTTTACTATTTTTTATATTGCTCTTAATCTACTGAAACATACTAGTGGGAAAACTGCTTTTAAAAAGCAGATTTATTTTAGTGTCTCAGTTATGTCAGAGGATCAAGGGGTATGTCTATAAACATTACACTTCTCTTCTGTCCTTGTCTCCTCTTGCAATAATTAATATCAAATTGCATGAGCAGGAAAATCAATGTTCCTCAGGAACTGAGTAGCAGTCTGGTTCCTAGCTGAAGCTTTAGGTTCCCACTGACTACGTTGTGCCACAAACTTAGAAAATATTTTCTAATGGAAAGAACAGTGAGCTTTTAAAAGCACCCTTCAAATTCTGCTGATTAGTTTAACTTAAACCTGGAGAATGTTAGCAAATAGGTTGACTTACTAAAGCAATCAAATTATTCTTAGAAACAGCTGATGTGTGGATATTGATGTGCTTATGGGGTAATTCTTATAAATAGTTAACAAATGTGTGTCTCACACCTTTACCCCCAAACTCTTCCTCTCAAAACAACACTATAAAATCCAACCCAAACAAACAAAACCCCAACCAAACAATACATGATGCTTAAACTGGTATGTCCTCCCTCTTTGCTTCCATTCTCTCATAATAAACTCAAATCTTTGTTTCCAAATCTGTCTGCTTGTTCTTATAGCCATATGTTTTTCTGCAGTTTGCTCTAGGCTGTGCTTTCAGCTTTAACCTTTGATTATGCACTGTTTTTTCAATACAAGTGAAACGAACAACGTAATGTTGAAGGAGAGGGGAGAAAAAGCTATATAATAAAAGTGGTAGTGGTATTTATCCTTGCTGGAAAAGCTAGTTAAATAGCCTGAAAGCAATATTTTTTGTTCTTCAACAAGATGGAACTAAAAATTACTTTACTTTTGTAACAATAAAGGTTTCGGCAACAGCTATTATGGTAAATTGAGATTAGCTAATAAAAACCTCAGATTTCCCATAGATAATCGAAGTCCTATTCAGTTGCTGTTTAATATTTTCTAGAACTTAAAGCACTTTTAAGCAATTCAATAGGACATGCTTCTGTAGACAGCTTCACTTTTTCTTTTTTCAGTCCTGAAGTTTGCCCCTCTACCTCTAGATGACACCTATATCCCTCTTCTCCATAGTCGTATTTTGTTTGATGTGAGGACTTAATTAAATAATCCTTGTAAGAATATAAAGATGCAGGCCTGTTTCTGTTCTGATACTTGAATTTCAAAGGCAATAGAACAGGATGTAGTTGGGCACGCAGGTTAGAATTTCTTAAGTTTTAACAGGATGCTTTGTCCTAGCATCCTGTAACTTTGATTTTTCTTTTCTGGGGATCAGTAGAAAATACGTAGGCTCCAAATGTACTTCTTACTGCCTTAGAATTAATTCAGTTCTGTAATAATGGCAATGTGGGGTTAATGTTATTCCCTCTTGTGAAATTATTCAGTTTTAATGGTTTGTTCAATTTCTGTAAAAAGCTGAGAAGACAACAATGTCAGAAGATGATCTTCCATCTGATGAGGTTGTGATAGTTTACGAGTTAACACCTACCCCTGAACAGAGGGCTCTCGCTGGCTTTCTCAAGCTACCTTCAACATTCTTCTGTTACAAGAATAAGCCTGGATATGTGAGTGACGAGGATGATGGTAAGGAATCTTAAAGTTGATCTTTGTGTTGCCTTTTTGTGCAGAAAGGGTATAATACAATGCACTGGTGCGGCCACACCTCGAGTACTGTGTGCAGTTTTGGGTGCGTCAATATAAGAAGGACGTCAAACTACTAGGTTTTGTCCAGAGGAGGGCGACCAAGACAGTGAAAGGCCTCGAGGGCCAGACTTACGAGGAGCGGCTGAGGTCACTTGGTTTGTTGAGCTTGGAGAAGAGAAGGCTGAGGGCTGACCTCATCACAGTCCATACCTTCCTCAAGGGAGGCAGCAGAGGAAGAGGTGATGCTTTCCTCTCTCTGGTGACCAGTGATAGGACACAAGGAAAGGGAATGAAGCTATGTCAGGGAAAGTTCAGATTGGACATTAGGAAAAGGCTCTTCACTGAGAGGGTGGTCAGTCACTGGAATAGGCTCCCCAAGGCCGTGATCACTGCACCAAACCTGTCAGAGTTCAAGGAGCATCTGGATGATGCTCTTAGTCATATGGTTTAGTTTTAGGTAGTCCTGTGAGGAGCAGGGAGTTGGAATCGATGATCTTTATGGGTCCCTTCCAACTTGAGATATTCTGTGATTCTATGAATACTATCAGAACCATTAGACGCACGAATATTTTTGTTTGGACCGATGGGAAATAATCCTGTCATCTTCCCTATGGCCAAAGATCTACACTCAGGTCTTCAAGACAGAATAGTACAGTGGAGACCCAGGAATGAGTAAAGGGAATTTGTATTGGTGTCTTACAGATATTGACACTGATATTACCAATGCAGTTGGTTAGGTAAGACTAAGTAATCGGTTGCTTGAGCCTAGTCTCATTTGAGCAAGAGGCTTACTTCTGTAACTATTTTTAGAGACAAATACAAGGCAGTCTTTATGAAAAACGAACACGCTCAGGTTCCCTAAATGCTAGACTAATGGCTTATTTCTCTTCTAAAGCAAATTCCTAACACTAAAACTGGAAATATTTTATATCAAGTCTTATTACATGCAACTAAATTACTCTTAATTTATTCAGCAGCAAATATGTTAAATGGAGTTTCTGAAGCATTGTATTCAACAGAAAATGGGAGAAGACAAGCCCCCTCCCACAAGTATCTGAGCTTGCTAGTTTTTATATAAAAGATCTTCAGTCTTCCTTCCCTATTCTGTTTAGTGGTACTCTTAATAAAATGACTGAATAAGAAATGTGTTTTCTGAAAACAAAACCTGTGCCACACATCTGTAACAATCTAGCCTGAGAAAAGTGTCAATAGCACTCTGAAGAACATGTGTGCAAAATAGGAGTTGAAAGCTTACTTGCTGACCTGTGGAACTCTTAAAACATAAGTGAAAATTATGCATGCTTGCTTGTGAGTCAGAAGCAGACTTCTCTGTACTTAGAGGATGCCTGAGAACTTACACTTGTTTCCTGTATTTAAGATGAAGACTATGAAACAGCTGTTAAGAAACTTAATGGAAGACTGTATCCCAGCGATTCAGAAGAGAAAAAGAAATTGCAAGATCCTGTAAAAGGTATGTCTTAAAACACAATACTTATGTTTCAGTATATAAGGAGTTTTAAGCTCTAAATCTGAAGGACACTTGAGCACCGAGATTAATTTTCCAGAGATAGTTTTTAGAAGCACTGATGCTGGGAGCAGAAAAGCTGCATCTCAAAATACAGCTTTAAGCTCAGCATGTTGAACTGTTAGTTAGCAGTAAAGTGGTACCTGAATGAGAAATGTATGTTTCAGGTGGCCTCTAAACAAGAATATCAAAGTGTCTTCCTACTTTGAGCTCCTTCTGAACATAAAGAATTCAGCTTGGCACAATACTGTACAAGACAAAAGTTGTCTACATCTGTGAATACTTGCTACTTCCGCAGCTAGTCAATTACAATTTAAGCTTATGAGTTAATATATGTTTAATTAAAAAAAAGATACTTGGTCTTTATACTAAAATTACGGGTGTAGAAGATTGAATTTGCTGCTTATGTTTATGTCTACTTTGGCTGTGCCTCAGACTTCAGTGTTGCATAACTGAAAATCTGGGTAGATACTTCTAGAAGTGAAGTTTGAGGAGTTTTTGAGGATATGTGCTAGAAAGAGGTGGTATATATTGAGCCATCTGAAATATGAGCAAATGTTGAAGGAAGCTAGTAGTAGTGGCAGCTGCAAGATTGAACTCTTCATCATTGCATGGAAATTCCCCGATAGCAATAGAAAACGAAGTATAATGAACTTCCAATTCTAGTCACCCCAAGTGAGTGGAGTTAAGTTAGTCTTCACTTCCACTGTTTAAACAGTAATGCTATTTGAAAAAACTCTTGAAGTCTTACCAGGTTGCTCTGGCTATCATGAGGTTATTTTATAATATAGATGCCAAAAAATACTTCAGTATTTGGCTGCCTTCCCAGCTATTTTCCACTAATTTTTATTCTTTGCAGTAGGCATCACAGGAAAAAGTGAATTTGACAAAGAAAGAGAATGTGTCACTGCTTGGGAAAAGAAACCAACTCCTGAGGAGAAGGCTAAAGCAGAAACTCCACAGGTTCCTTCTACATCTGTCTGTGGTGTCAGCAGTGATACTGAGGAGGACAGTCCAGAAGACTATCAGACAGAAGTTAAAATTCAAGAAACAAAAGTAAGAACTAAATCTTTACAAAACTTTTTGTCATTAAACTTGTACAATTACTTTATATATGTGTGAGACTTTACATGGTTTTCACCTTGTGAGAACTAAAACATACACTGGTGAAAAACTATTTGACTCTTTTGTGGCTGTGCCTCAAGTCTTTGCCAACGCTGAAACGAAAGCTTAGATCTTAAGTTCCTTGGGAACAGAAAGGAGGTACACCCGTTCTCATAAACTGCTTTGGCTAGTAAAATCACTCCTAATGTGTATATATAAGGACTAATTGATTTCAGAAAGTAATAGTATTCTTTTGAAAGCATACTACTTCAAAAATAGTTCAGTCTTTTGTCAAGTTAATGCCCAATGTGTGTTAAGTGTAATGAAAAACTTGACAAAGCTTACAACAACAATTTTTGTTGGTGTTGGTTTTTTCCAAAGTGACTGTTCTTAGTCTCCTGAGGAGATGGTTTGAATACTAGGCTCTTCTAGCTTATTTGCTTATTACTTTGGGGTTTTATTACTCTCAGGAGAATGAGGTTACAAGCTCAACTGACTTAGTCTGTACTGGTAAGGAAGAAGTACCTATTCCATCAACTGATGAGGTGACAGTATTTGTCCAGCCAGCTACCGACAATGAAGAACCAGATTCCACCACAGAAACTGTGCATGTGTCACAGACTTTATCAGGAGCTGGTGACAAACCTGTAGACTTGTCAACTAAAAAAAGTGATGTGGACTGTTCAGAATCAACACAAGGTAAGGTCAGGGGTATGTTCTGGTTTTTTGTAGGAACTTAAACGAATATACAGAAAAGCATACTTATCTAATGTAGCTGCTGCCTTGCATAGAAGTAGTACCAATACTGAATTAGAAGCATGAGTACCAATCTAGTAAAAACATGACTGGGGATTAAAATAATTACATACATCAAAATCTGGTGTAAAATAATTATATACATCAAATTCTGGTGTCTTCAAATGGCACTACTACAGAGCAATGCTAGTGTCTGTTGTATAATTTATTATGATGTACTTTTCTTTCATTAGTTTACTGTCAAATACCACATGAATACTTATTAGAGCTCTATGGATCTGCACAGAAGTAGCACACTGAAACTATCTCACAGAGTCTTGAGCCATTTTTTTTTAACGATAATAAATGACTGTCATTATGACAAGTGGCATGCAAACTTTAAATTTATTGGAAGGGGAAAATACTTAGAGGCTTCTCCAGTTTATTTTTGTGACTACATAACATTAAATACATTTTCTTTAAGAAAGGCAGAGAAAAACCTTTGACTTTCCCCTCTTACTTGACAGAAAACAGAATCATCTCATTTGGTTTCGGCAATACTGCAGGCTTGTCATTTGCAGATCTGGCTTCCAAAAACTCTGGAGACTTTGCTTTTGGCTCAAAAGGTGAGTTAAACTAGTCTGAGACAGACACTCAGCTGGACTTCTGCTTCATACAGTATACCTTTTGTGCACCAAATTTCTACTGATTGATCAGTTAACAACAGTTTTTTGCAAGTTTTTGTCCAGAAGAAAAAACTACACGAAGTTTAAAATGTAAATATCTTGATTGTAGATAAAAACTTCAAATGGGCGAATACAGGAGCAGCTGTGTTTGGAGAGACAGCCCGTAAAGCAGATGAAGATGAAGGTGGTAGTGATGATGAGGTGGTACATAATGATGATATCCACTTTGAGCCAATTGTGTCCTTACCAGAGGTAAGGGGACTTCTGGGGCATAAAACAACATTAAGATAAGCATGTCTGCTAACACAGCAAGTTTTTAAAAAATGCTTTGCTTAACTAACTTTGCTTTCTGTGTTGTGTGCTTTGTTCTGTATTTCTTACACTGCCTATATAGAAACACCTGCTGTTTTAAATCCTAATACAGCTTAGCACTGGGGAAGTATCTGGTGCATCAGTTAAAATCTTCAAAGTTTATTTCATTATACCTTGACTCAGTGTTGATCAGTATGCAAATTTGTACACATAACTTGTAAAAGCTAAAACTGATTCATTATAGCACAGTTGAAAACCAAGGGGGGGAACTTAATAACTGTTAGTGCTAATACAACTCAGCTGTGGCTTTGTATCCATGACTTGCAGATTCAGTCTGTGAAAGCCATGCCAACTTAAAATTTTTACTCTAAGCTAGGCAAGAGATTTCTAGAATCACTAAGCAATAAAGATGTTGTACAATTAACCTCACCTGAAGGCTAAGGGAACTTACTTTGTTAGTTTGAAAATAAATTGTTGTTCAAGAAGTAGGAGAACCTTCAACTTGGAAGGTAGCCTTATAACTTACTGAGTGAGGCTTCACACAGTTGTTCATGTCTTGTTTTGGTGTTTAGCCTTACTGTGCCTAATAACCATTTCAAACTTTTTTGATGTTATAATCATATCGTCTGGCTTTCCTATAAATAGATTAGTATAATTATTAAGCAAGACAAATAGAACACAAATAAACAGCATGCAGTGTCCTTTAATTTGAACAGCAAATCTGATGTAGTTCGTAACATGCCTTCAACTGCCTTCTTCAAAATTTTGTATGCCTTTGCTCACCTGTGTGTCATATTATGACTTCTGTGGTTTTCTTTCTTCCCTTACTTGCTGCTTCTCTTCAGTCTCATTTCTCCCTCCACAAATAGTTGTTTGTCATGAATTTCTCCAGTTCTCTCAAGTGTTCCTTATCTTTGGAAGATGTATTAACTAAAGAAAGTTAGAGGCCAATAATATGCTTATATAAAGCGAGGAGGAGATATGGCTGTCAGGTGTCAGTTTGTTATACTCGGTGTTTATTCTGTTCAAATGCAAATATCAAGTTCTTTAACAATGTTGAAAAGGTAACACCTGGAATGGTAATAGTACTATATCTTTCCTCTCAGTGTGCACATCATTCAGCAAACCTGAAACTTCCCTGGGAAATTTGCCAGAACACTTGATAGTGTTTTTTTGAAGGAAAAAGGAAAAAAACAAAAGACACAAAACCAACAAAACAAACAAACAAAAAACAAACAAACCACAAACCTGCCAAAAACCAACCAAACAAAAAAACCACCCCCAAAGCAAAAAACAACAAACACCCACCAAAAACCGTATGCAGCATGGCAAAGTAGTACTGCAGTGCTATAATTTAATATAATTAACAGTGGAATTTGTTGGGCTTTTAAATTCTGAAAAGGCTAGATGTTTTACTCATTTTGGTATGTGATGAATATGATGTTCAAGAAAGGAACACATTGAATAATCTTCCATTGTAATATGTCAGAATCATCGTAAGTGTATGTAATACTATTCATATTGTTGGTGACAGCAGCTCTCTGGGAAATCACAGGTACTCCACTGTGCTGTTTTTTAGGTGGAGGTAAAATCTGGAGAAGAAGATGAGGAAATTCTTTTCAAAGAGAGGGCAAAACTTTACAGATGGGACAGAGATGCTACTCAGTGGAAGGAGCGTGGTGTTGGAGAGATAAAGATCCTTTTCCATACACAGAAGAAATACTACAGAGTCCTCATGAGAAGGGACCAAGTTCTTAAAGTCTGTGCAAACCATGTCATCACCAAAGAAATGAACTTAGTGCCCTCTGATACATCAAACAATGCTTTAATTTGGACAGCCACAGATTATGCTGGTGAGTTTTTCAGGTGGTTTTTGTTTTTTCTAGGTGGTCTGTAGCTTCTGTGGCTTTGTTTTTTCCCTGGAGATTATATAAGACGAAAGCTGCTTGTTTCTCACTATACTGAATAGAACTAAAGAAACCTGTTCTCGGATTTATTTTCAGATGGTGAAGTAAAAGTAGAACAACTTGCAGTCAGATTTAAAAGCCAAGAAATGGCTAATTCTTTCAAGAGGAGGTTTGAAGAATGCCAGCTAAGTTTGTCAGAACTACAGAAGGGACACTTATCTCTGGCAGCAGGACTGTCGAAGGACACCAACCCCGTTGTGTATTTTGAAGTTTCTGCTGATGATGAACCTTTAGGACACATAACCATGGAGCTGTTTTCAAATATTGTCCCTAGAACTGCTGAAAATTTCAGGGCCCTGTGCACAGGAGAGAAAGGATTTGGATTCAAGAACTCCAGCTTTCACAGAATAGTCACTGACTTTGTGTGTCAGGTAAGCATAACAGGAAGGCTCTTCATTGAGAGAATGAGATGCACCTTGACTAACAATGGCACTTCAAAAAAATCAGTTATACAGGATAGCATGTTCTTGTTGGCAGCATGAATCCAGTGTGCAAGATACTCTCATCTGCCCTTTCCCTA
>NW_009221979.1:31483-34512 GCF_000690835.1 Fulmarus glacialis
ATGGTGCAAGCAACACATGCTGCCCTAAGCCAAATGTTTTCTACTGTGTCTGCCAGCTGCCTGATGCTTTAGTGTTACCTAGTGCTGCCATATTAGTGTGGAAGAAAAAATGGAGATGGAGATCTCCTTTTACAATGGACAAGGGGCCTGTTGCTGAACAGGAACACCAAGGAAAGTAAGGGTTCCCAAACTACCATTCAACCTTTTCTCTCTACAGAGAGGAACTTTGTATGCTCACCTGCTAAGAACACTTGCTTTCCAGGCTTCTTTTACATTTTAAAGTACACTTTGTATTTCAGATAACGTCCATTTTAAAACTGATATTCCAAATATTTTAGATGCTCAAGTTTCCATCTAAAAGAAGTCTTCTAGATCTTGTTATCATGCCATGGCCTGTTCCTTAAAATACTCAAATTTTTCACCAAGAGTATCAGCCTGCAGTGCATCTGAATCCCTGTGTAGACAGTGTTGGTTTTAAACCTCTGTGTGCATTTGGTAGCGCTAGCAAGTTCTTCATAAATGCTGAAAGCTTAGGAGGCTGATCATAACTCGGACAGACCTTTCTTCTCCTAAAATTCTCATCAATAATTCAATGAGTTATAGTGACTTGTAACAGGCAGAATGAACCAACTTCCTTATACACCACACTAATGCTCCTGCATGTTACTACATCCCTGAAGACGAAGCATGACCTTCTACAAACTCAGAAGTAGTAATATGAATGGCTTGTCACCAGAACAAAAAATTATCCAGTCTCTTGATTAGGTATCAGCTGTGTCTGAAGTATGCCCTTTATGGCTCTTTTGTTAAAACTTTGTGCCTTTCTGATAAGGAAAGCAGCATTGCTCATTTAGGGTTTAAGCTTGTTTGGGGGTATTTCACCAAGGAATCCTATAAAGAGCAGACTTTCTTAAAACAGTTAACTGCACCATGCGTACCCGGACAAAAAGTGAGCTTTTATTACATGAAATTAGTATATTTTAAGTTTGCTCTGCTTTGCCTGAACTTTCTCCAGGTACAGTGAGAAGCTTTTCAATGAGAACTAAGGCTTTCCTTCAAAGTTACGAAAACCTATACTGTCATCTTTATGCGTATAGTCAAATAATCAGAAGCCATAAGCTTGCTGCCTTGCAGAAGGACAAAAGACACTAGCAGTAGCTGCTCTCCTGAACAAGCAGTAACGTGGCAAAAGCTGGTGCCTGCACAGAAGCAAGAAATTACTGATCATTGGTACCTTAACCTTTTTCAGGTGATCAATTCTGTGCCTGCAGGGACTAAGCAAGGACAGGCCTTCAGTGAGATAATGCATGTCCCAGCTATCTAGGCCAAGTGGTGCAGGAAGCAGGCTGGGGAAAGGGAGGCCTAGAGGAGTTGTCACCATGCGGAGCAGGAAGATAAAATGCTGTGTTCAGAATAAACAAGGGATAAACTTTGCACTGCTGCTTCCATTACCACGAACAAAGCTGCTGAAGCTGGGAAGCCTTATATCGAAGTAAATACAGTACTTGTGAAAACTAAGAATGAGTTCTTCCAAACCAAAGTCTTTGCTGTTGAAAGGGAATGTAATTGTGCCATTGGTTTATGTTTTGGGACTTGTAAGTTAATGCTGTGCCTTTTTTTTTTTCTTAAGGGAGGTGATATAACTAACCATGATGGAACAGGTGGACAGTCAATTTATGGAACAGCATTTGAAGATGAGAATTTTGAAGTGAAACACACTGGTCCTGGATTGTTGTCAATGGCAAATAAGGGAAGGGATACGAATAATTCTCAGTTCTTCATAACACTTAAAAAAGCAGAACACTTGGACTTCAAGCATGTGGTATTTGGGTTTGTGAAAGATGGAATGGATGTTGTGAAAAAAATTGAATCCTTTGGTTCTCCTAAAGGGCTAGTAAATGGAAGAATTGTCATTACAGACTGTGGGCAAATATAGAATTATTGCTTTGAGTATACAGATGTTCCAGCAGTATAAATCAGTATTTAGATATTATTGACTAATTATTTCAACTTCTTAAAATGGACACTTCTGATGTATAAATGTAAAATTACAGCTTATAGTTTGGGTTTTTTATGTGTTCTAATTGATTCTTTGCATGTTAAATAAAAAGTTCAGACACTGGCATATTTCAGGTGTATTTGTGTTATCCTGACATATTTGTATTAAATGTCGAATTTTAAAAATTAAATCTTAGTCTTGTTAAAATACATTTCTTGTCTTCACTCCGGTTTGTTTAAAAAAGAAAAACTTGCATAATTTGGCTTCCTGCTCTCATAAACCTCTATTTTAAATATGCAAATTGTAGGTGCTAATTGCTGGTCAGTAAACTGAAGGCCTTGGAAACTATTTTGATGTGCAGAAAGCAGGCTGAGGGAGGTAGATGCTGGTTTGCATCATCTGAAGTCTCCGAGTAGGACTTCAGTACTTGGAAAGCTAGAGAATAGTTCTGAAATGTTTTGATTGGTATTTTGCTAGAACAGTGTACCAACTTTTTTTTTTTGTACATAGACTATTTCTAAATGACTTAGTTTAGTGAAAACCATCTACTTGACAGTGGGATGTGACCTGAGCTGCTGTACTACAGCCCACTGCTACTGCTGCTGCCTCTCAGTATGCTTATTAGCTCCATTTCCTGTGGCAGACTTCTCCGACCTCACTGCACAACTGGGTAGCTGTAGCTTACCCGTGCCAGGGTCATTTTATCTTTTAGAACGTTATGTCTCTCAGTAGTCAATATGCATGAATAAATGTGGGGGTTTTTAAACTTGTACTCTACAGTTCAGTGCTGACATTATCAAGGGTTTTTTCAAGGTAACCAATTTGTCATTATGATCTGTAAGTTGGAAATATGTAACATTTATTCAGCTTTAAGGTATTTTTTGATTATTTGTTTTTAAAGGACCGTAGGAGTACTCCTTCCCTAAGGCTCCTACAGAAGCATTAGACCGTAAAACAGCACACCAGAACTGATTTGGGGGGCTGTGTCGAGCTGGGGCCTAGCCCCCCCTCCGCAGGCAGCCGGAGCGGG
>NW_009221980.1:0-223 GCF_000690835.1 Fulmarus glacialis
CTGCTCCAGCTGGCCTCAAAGGCTCGGCCATAAAACACACCGTCCCACGCTGCCGTTCCTCTCTCCCACCCCTCCATGTCACGCCAGCTCAACCCCTTTCAGCTGCAGCGATGCCAGCCAGGACCTGCCCGCCCGGCTGCGGTAAACTCGGCACCGGCCGGAGCAGCGAGAATATTTATTGGTGAAATTGCTGTGCAGAACTTGAGGGGCTGGTAAGGGCTGG
>NW_009221980.1:329-1207 GCF_000690835.1 Fulmarus glacialis
GTCCCAGGGGAAAGGAGAACAGCCCCCAGATGGTTGTCAGCCCCCCGCTCCTCCTGGTCTTCACGCCTCCACGCTCCCCTCTGCTTGCTGCTCGCTTGCAGTAACACCAAACTGCTGATGACATTCAACAAATTAATATTGGGTTTAAATAGCCTGCCAGGAGGCTGGTAACAGGCGGCGCGGGCCCAGCTGTCAATCCCAGATTAGTGAGTGCCCGGGCTAAACTTACTGCTGCTCCTAACGACCCCGAAAGCAATACCCTGCGCGGGGGGCATGTGTGCCCAGGGCATCGACCCTGCTGGGGCCTTTGTCGGTGCTGCCCCGCTGCCAGCCGAGGCCGGGTGGGCGTTGGGAGAAGGACCCGCAGGAAGCCCTGGCCTGGCAGCAGCGTGCAGGGGGGCCCTGACAGCTTTGCGTGCTTTTCAGAGCACCAAAATGCTAGAATTTACCCTGAAAATGCCTGGTCTGGCTGCAGCACCTGGAAAGGGAATTTGGCATCTCGTGGTTTACATCTTCATTTTTGCTCTGCTCCTGGCTGAAGGAGAGGTGCTCCTGCCCGACTCTGTGAATTGTTTGACTTGAGGGAAGTATTTAAATCCTTCCCTGTTCTCATCTCCCTTTCGGGGGGAGATGATTGTTTCCTCTTTTCACAAGCAGGTTTTTCATCATTTCCCTCTTTAAAAGGCACCATGCAATCAAGTTGTGAACCTCCCGGAAAGCTCTGGAGGCCAAAAATTCAGCACACAGAAGGTGCTGCCATCGGGGAGGCCGACTGCCTCAGCCTTTGCTAATGAAAACGATGGGGAGGGCAGCAAACCCTGGGCTCCAGGGCTTATGCAAAACCCCAATCACGGGTGGCTGGGGCGAGCCCCTCACCC
>NW_009221981.1:0-377 GCF_000690835.1 Fulmarus glacialis
CGGCGCCCGGGGCGGGCAGCGCCCGGGGCAGGCATGCCCGCTTCTCGGTACTCACGCGTGTCACCTCTCGCTTTTATCTTCCCTCGCCCGCTTCCATCGCAACGCTACTTCTCTTATTCTTTTGTAAGAGGCGTGTTTCAAAAAAAAAAAAAATTGTGCCAGCGCGTCACACTCCCATTTTCTTCTAAATTTTCAGAGGAGAAGCGAGCGAATTGCTCACCTACTCTCTGTTCAGTTCAGCTCTTTCCTGGAAGGCTTGTTCACGGTTCACAGTTTGGATCTATTCTTTATTACCACTGTTTACTACTTTCCACCACCAGTCAATTTTTACACCACCAGTTAAACGGCTGTTAAAAGAGTTCACTTTTTCCAAGGGT
>NW_009221981.1:636-986 GCF_000690835.1 Fulmarus glacialis
AGAGGAAAGCCCGGGGTCAGGGGACGCTTCAAGAAAGGCACCACACTAACGGATTTGACTTTATTCACTCGGAGCTTTCCCCAACCATTACCTGCGCTCCCCTCCCCAGCGCCGCGCCGCAGCAAGCAGGGGCCGTGCGTGGGCTGGGGCGGGGCGGGAAGGGGAGATTTCCGAGGGACTCGCACTCTCCCCTAGAAAATCATCATCGGGAAGGCATCCGTTGTCACGAAGCATAACTAAGAGGGGAAATCATCCGCCCATAGATTTCACGAAAGCAAGGAGCGGGGAAAAAAATCCAAACCTCGCCCGGTCCGACGGCTGTATTTCTGCTGGGCGCACGCATCGCCCGC
>NW_009221982.1:0-1641 GCF_000690835.1 Fulmarus glacialis
GCCTCTTCCCGGCGCAGAAGGAGCCCCCCTGCTTCCTCAGCCTGGGGGACACCAGAGCTGGAGGGACACCAGAGCAACGTCGCGTGTCCTGGGGCTCTGCCGGGGTGTTAGCTCTTCTCCAGGCGTGGCCGGTCGGAGGCAGAGGTCTCCAGCTCGGATGCGGAGGTTACACAACTAAAGGGGACGTACAGCTATATGTCTTTGACATTGCCAAGTGAACCTGAGAATCAGTGGGGGTTTCGCCTTCTGCGGATGAACAGTGAATTTTTTCCTTTGTTGCTTGATTACCTTTGGGATTATTATCACTTAACTGCACTGCAGTCACATTTAGGAATCCCTTCTATCGACTAGGACCTTCTTTGCACAAACTTAACAAAAAAAGAGATTCCTCCCTGAATTCACAATCTGAACCTATTGTATTAAGTCCTGCGAGGGCTCAGGGAGTTTTAGTGGTGTCTTTTACGAGCTTAATCTGCACTGAGAACGGATTGCCGCCTGGGCAGAGTAAGAGCTGACACTACCTGTTCGCAGAGGTCGCAGTCGATGCTCCGGGGATGGACGGGCTGTGCGTTCAGAACTGCTCATGGCTGTCCCCCCATGAGCGTAAGGACCGTACGTACGGCATCCATACCACCACCTTGCCAAAACCCGTCCTGGCTTGGGCTTGCCACATCATGAACGGCACGAACGACTCACTGCAGCCAGTGCCCCCTCAATGCTCCCAGTTTGCTTCCCTTGGAGAAGCGCCTGTTTCCCGGTGATAAAATGGGACCTTCCCTTGGCTGCTCTGCTTCACAGCCCCACTGCGAGTCCTGTCCTGCAGTACGAGACCGGCTGTCAGATTACTCTCACACAGGAAACTTGGGCAATTACGTCAATAACATAGTTTGAACCCAACAAAGATCAAATGCAGGCAAATCCAGAGCCAGGTTTTCCTGCTCAGCTCTGCAGGTGTTGAACTGCACCTCTTCCCGTTGCAGGGAAGGGGCCACCGCCACGAGGCGTTGGGTGCCTGCGCTGGCAGGGCTGGGGCTGGACGCCGTCTCTCCAGCAGTGAAGCAACATCTCACTCCCAGGGCAGACACCTCCGCCTCTCCCCGACTCACAGTGGAAGAGGTTTCCTCCGCACGCCCATACTCTGCCTCCTGACCCCTTTGCTGCACACTGCCGGCAAAGAAACTTACCCAGAGCGATGCTCCCATAGACAAAGATCTCCGTGGACCCAGATCCGCAACTCACACGCACACAGAAACAGCCCCATGTGCCACCAAATCAAAAAAACCTGCTATTAAGCTTGTGGACTCAAAGGTAAGTCTTAAACTTTTAAAGTATTTTCAGCAAAACAGAGCTCTTCTGCAAATGTAAGCCTTTTTCATGCATTTTTCCCATTGTATTGGGGATTCTGTTCCACCAGAAAAAAATTAATCCAGCAAAATGCACCCCATTTAGTCACTAGTGGCAAAGTAAAATCTAGGGTTTTTTTCAGTTTACGCCACGGGGTATTCATTTTTAAAAAGCAATTTCAGGTTTTAGACCACTTGCCAGTTTGCTTTCTGTACTGCCATGCCAGCCCAGTTCTGCCACTGTCTCCCCCAGCCGCCCCGTGCCCAGGCGGGACCCTGCCCGAGCATCCCCCTCGGC
>NW_009221983.1:0-11273 GCF_000690835.1 Fulmarus glacialis
GCGGGTCAGGTTCGGGGGTTTGGTGGATTTTTTTGTAGGTTTTGTATTTAAAGTATAATTTCCCTTGGAGATTATCTCGCATTACGAGGAGTGAAAGATTAACCAGGACCCTGGTACTAAGTAAGAGATTATTTGGTATAATCCATGTAGGAGAGTGCTACTCGGGACTGGTAAGGCCACACCTGGAGTACTGTGTCCGGTTCTGGGCTCCCCAGTACCAGAGAGACATGGACATACTGGTGAGGGTCCAACAAAGGGCAATGAAGATGATTAAGGCACTGGAGCATCTCTCCTATGACGAAAGGCTGAGAGAGCTGGGCCTGTTTAGCCTAGAGATATGAAGTGGAATGGAGGGTGCAAAGAAGATGGAGCCAGGCTCTTTTCCACGTTGCCCAGTGACAGGACAAGAGGCAATGGGCATAAACTGAAACACCAGAACATTAAGAAACACTTTTTCACTGTGGGTGACCGAGCATTGGCACAGGTTGCCCAGGCAGGTTGTGGAGTCTCCATCCTTGGAGATACTCAAAAAGCCATCTGGACGTGGTCCTGGGCAACCATCTGGTTGGACCAGATGACCACCAGAGGTCCCTTCCGACCTCAACCGTTCTATGATTCTGTGAAATAGCTGGCTTCCAGCTTCTGCTCTTAGAGCCCTTTCTATAACTCACTATGTAAATCTTGGAATTGTCACCCCGGTACCATAAAGATTTCATTGTTTAGAAAACACTTCAAACCCACCAGACCACTACCTATGGCCATTTAAGATAAAAGATGGTTTCCTTGAAAGCAGAAATTGAACCTGAACTTTTTGTTTTATATGTTAATGTCTTCATTTTTAGGAAATTTTGTGTTAAAAAAAACAACACAGCAACTAAAAACACCCAAAACAATTTCAAGCTACCTTTCATCCATAAGGTGCCATACAATTAATCGAAGAAGAAACTGGAATAAATTTTTCCTTATGCTTTCGGTTACAAACTTCCACCCCACCAGCCCCGGGTCTGCATGAAAGTTAGGGAAAAACAGAACAAAACAAAACAAAGAAACCCCATGCTTTCTCCTCCCCTTTCAAAGGTTTCATCTAAGAGCTAAGTTTTTTATTCTAGTACTTTCCAACAGGAGTTCATTAATCTCAGCCAGAGCTGATTAATACCATGCATCATGTACAACTACAGCAACATTTTCTAAGATGCATCTTATACTTGCCACCCTTAAAAACAGGCAAAGGGAAAAGGAGAAAAAAACCCCAAAAAATAATTCAGCATTTTTCTGTGCCTAGAAAGTTTCCATACAGCACTTCTGCTCACATTAAACATATCAATTTATAACTTCAGTATCCAGCCTTGGTGGGAGATGTTTGAAATACAACCAGGAACTAACAGTATCTAAGAGATGAAGTCTGAAATTGAAATCACTGTGTTCTTTCATGTAGCGAAGGCTGCAACATCCAGAAAAGCAACAAGCTAAACGACTGTGAAAATGGTCTATCACACAAAATTATTTGGTGGGTTTTGTGTGGGTTTTTTTTTTTTGTTGTGGTTGTTTGGTGTGGGTTTTTTTTTTTTATTAAATAGCAATTCAAAAAACAGCACGTGAACCTATAAACGGTAAAAAAATCCTCTTCAACTGCCTCAAAGTAGTTCCCAGTTTTAATGCAATTTCAAAGGAATTTTCAGGTACTGGAAACCTTCAGATAAAGCAAATAACATTTTAACAATGTTAACTTTCTGTGCCTGAACTCGTTCCCCACTGCCTTACCATTCATACTCTATGGATTATTCACTGTAAAGATCAAAACCAGTGCTATCCACTAGCTTGCAGACAGACTGTTTCACAGAAACATTCCAGCAGTTATTTGGATCTCATAAAAAAAGCTCATCTAAAGACCTATGTTGTTTCTTCTTTCTACTGAACCTGAAAAAGAAAAATTGTTCTTTACACATTCCCTATTAACTAGCAAGACATGTATAAATCACTGCTAAAATAAACTGAACAGTCTGCTACTACTATTCCTAACTGGATTTAATAGCAATGATTTCAAAAGTCCAGAAACAGCAGCAAGGGAGCTGGGAAGAAGATACAAAAGATACTAAACATTGTACCAAGTAGTGGTAATTGTGAAATTTTATTTTATTTTTTGAAGTCACAGAAGAGGGTAGAAAATAGAGACAAAGTGTTGGATGTAAATAACCAACCATAGATGTAGAGAAATTGAACAAGATAAAAAAACCTTTAGCTTAAATTAATGTATTTTATACGAGAAAATAATTGGTACAAAGGCTGAATTAGAACCATGGTTTTCAAGGTCAGGCGCACACTTCCTTAGTACCACAAAAAACCCAACCCTTAAAAGAATATTTAGTTTGGAATGGTGTTAATCCTGGACAATGGTAGCCTCTAAATGCACTTAATGCTCTCCTCATTTCTGGCATGAAATAGCTGAAAAAAGAAATTTGGAAAATGTACATTTGAGGTATTCTACCAATTCCACACTGCTATTTAATAAGCAGGTCAATTTATTATCATCCAACCTGACTTTTACCACCTACTCAACCCTAACTTTGAGCACTTAAATCACTAATTGAGAATAAGTGATTCAAGGTTTTAGTAACAAATTAGTAGTTTTTCTGGAATATAAACATTTTACTTTATTATAAAGTACACTGTACTAGAAGGTTCATTCAAATCTAGGTAATTTCAGTTACATTCCTATGGCTTTTGAGCAAAAAAGCAAGTAGTTTTACTGTATGTACACAATATTGAACATCAAGATTTAAATTAATTAATTATTAATAACCTACATTCATGGTGGATTTCTAAGATTTACATCCAAAAAGCATATTTTATTTACATGCTGTTGACATTTTAAAGAAAATGAAATAAAATCTTATCTGTTTAGGAATTATGATCTATCTCAAATTAAAAAGATACATTTAACACCACAAAATTGTTTAAAATATTTACAATAAAAAACAGCTTTCTGTGCCAATTATACTTACTTTCTAAGAATGTAAAATTGCATTGATAACTACACTAACTACAATTAGACTTGAAACATTTAAAACCTGAGAGTCAAATCTAAACTTTTTTTTTAAAGAAAATCCTACAAGCTAATATGCCCTAATGTTAATTTAAGCAGAGAGTCAGTAAAACAAAACAAAACAAAACAAAAAAACAACAAAAAACCCAGTGCATTATTTCTGCAGCTCCAAAAGAACAGATCACTCCAAAATTGTTGCAGTAGTTTGATAAATGCCAGGCCTGCCAGCCGCATTAAGGCTTATTTCAAAGTGCCCTTTCCCACACACTGTACGCCTAATCAAATAATGAGTGTCTTTGGCCAATTCCTGTGAGGGTTCCTACATTTATGTAAGCATGCATTTGCTTAAGTATGCATCTGGGATCTTTGAGGTTTCCCACCTCAAACATAGATATACAGGTGTTTTAATAGCCAGACCAGAGTAAAAAAAAAAACAAACCATGAAGAGGCATAGAAAGTTAGAAATACTGGCCAGAAAACTTTCAAAGTCTAATGAGAAGTTTTGTATCAACCCCAAAGGCCTTTTAAAATCAGCATGGCTCTGGAGCCGCATTCACTGTATTATTAAACATTATTTACCTTACATTAAAAAAAAAAAAGTTGCACTAACAGGTACATTTTACTGCACTGCAGGATGTAAAAACTAACTACACCTATAAAGCCTGGGGAAGAGAAGCATCACACACAAAGTTACTCCATTTTTTAGTAGCCATTTTATTTCTGCACTCGGAAACATTATGCTCCTTTTTGAGTGAAATAGCTTTCCCCTCCCTCCTTGTATCCTTCAGAAACTGTGCTTGACCAAGAGCGTCTTCCAGGAGGGGTTTGAGAAGGCCAGGATTTTCCCATTCTGGAGCTATTTTCCATAGCTTTGATAGTTTGCCCTTCTCATTCAGATGGTTGGCAATGTAGTAGTGGTCCTTCTAGGCTGAAAGCAGGCAAACTGCAATTGATCAGCCTCTACAGGCAGCCTTGCTTTGTAGCCTATCCAACAGGTTGCATTTATCTAAATTGACATTCCCTGGGACCCAGAAACTCTTATCTCAAATGACCACCAATATCATTCCCCAAATTAAACAGGAGTATCTGTAGCTCTGAAACAAAGTTACTCCTGCATTTCATAGGGACTGATCTTTGCCATTTAAGATGGGAGCATTTCGTTAGAGCTTTAAACCTAACTGCACCATGTGGCAACATACTCAAGTCTACTTATGCCACATCAACCTAACATAATTTGAAAACTAGATCTGCATTACTTCACCTCCTTCACCAGCAAGGCAATGTAAAACCAACTCCCAGCATAAGCTTTTTTCCTGGGTTTAGGATCATTCTTTTTCTAAGGCACTTGCATGAACAAGCACACAGGTCCATTTATTTATACGGAAATAAAATCAACAATGTGGCAAACATGCTTGTAAGTAATAAGAAAAATGTGATACCTTCTAATTAGGTGACACATTTTACTACCCAATGTAGTACTACCCAATGTTTTTTTTTTTTTCCCCAAAACCAAAAAATGTCTACAACTTGGTGTGTTACTGTGGGCTATACCAGGGATGTTTTTTATGTTTTACAGAAATCACCTTTAAAAAAAACAAAAAACAAAAAAAAAAACCGATGAAGGTAAACAGACACAAGTTTTGTCATTCATTGACATAAAGCAGCAGATATACTGAAGAACATTCTGCTATTAACACATAGCAAATCGAACTTTTTCTAGCATTTAAGACAGTGTGTTTTATCCCTTTGATTCTGGAATACAAGTAGACTAATTTTAAGTAAAAAAAAAAAGCAAGTGTATACAAACTAAGAGAAAACTGCAGGAGTTAGAATATACATGACTTCATGCAATGATACTGTACTTCATCCCTAGAAACATACAAGATTTCAAAAGTCATCCTTTGTGGAAATAAACTCTTCCAATGAAACATTCGATACACTGCTAAGGTTTTCATAGGTGATCAAGATGTTGACTCAGTTTCTTCGCCAGCTACTGTTTGACAAACCTTGCTCTCGTTCACTGTTCAGAAGAGTTCTCATCCCAACAACAGGAGATTGCTTGGAACCAATAAGGCAAATCACTTGGTACAGTTTTTACTAAGGTTAAATAAACCCATGATGTCAACCATTGCTTTTTGGATGTTTTTTCCAAAACGATGAGAATCCTTTAAAGACAAACAAACAAAAAACAAAACCAAGACTTGTACTGTCAATCAACAGTTATCTTTCAGGCAAAAGAAGGAACCTTTTAACATTTTGTAATTTTGAAGCTTATGGAATTAGGGCATGTATTTTACCATAAAATGGGGAATTTAAACCATAAAAATTTTAATGCTATACAAATTAATCCAGGTTTATGCTATTACAGACCAATGAGTTCTTCATTATGCATTTACTTTTCTGCAGACAGAACTGAGATCATCTCCTTTTGAAATCAGATGTATCTATAGCTTTCTGTTACTTTAAAATAGCTGGGTTTTGGTATTGTTTTTTTATACAAGATTTTGCAAAAGCTAATTTTCAGAAAACAAAAGAATGTTCAGAAAGTGCATGACTAATGACCTAGAAGTACTGAAAGAGCAGAAGAACATTTTGTATCTGAGTTCCTATCAGAATCCTGAATCGTTTGCCATTGAAAAATTACATAATGTATTGAAAATTAAAATCACAATTATCCAAGTGTAAACAAACTGTGAACTTGTTCTGTTTATTCTAAGTGTCAGATGAATGGTACAAGGAAGAAATTAAGATTACAAATATGAATTATTAGCTACATTACAGGACCTACTACAAAGACCCTACTAATATCAAGGCACATGAAATGCTGCCTTTTCTGTATGGACCTTTGACTTAGACTAATAAGTAAAAAAATACAGGGAAATTTAAGGTACAAGCTAACAGGCATCTGAAGAACAATTTGAACTATAAAAAACCAAAGTTGTATTTCCTAATCTTTAATGATTAACCAAAGGCACCAAGATCTCTCGGACAAGTTAAGGTCAAAAGAGGAAAACTAGTTCAGCTATGTAATCCTGAACAAACTCAGCATGTTTATTAAAGTCATAAAAATCTAAAGGGGAAGGATGAATTGAAGCTCACTCAAAGCAGACCTCCCCAACAGCAGAATATTGAATAGATGACATCTACTACATTCTAATAATGTGTGTTATTCTAATAAATTTTTGATTAATCATGTTTCTCAGGCACAGATTACAACTTATGGGCCAGCTTCTTTCAGTACTATTTAAACCAAGAATATTTAAAGAATAGGGAACATTCATTTTATTCTGTCTTTACAACTGCAGCCAGAGACAAATCAAAGCAAAACTGTAATAACAAAAAACAGGAGACACCCATCTTACTGTTTATGGGACAGATATGAGTCATTTTACATGAGTTCCAGGGAATTACACATGTGTAAAGATGACCTTGGGCCACATGCTTTCTTTATGCTTGAAAGCATAAGTGAAATAGAATATGGTTTCCTTGGTTCATAAAATTATTAAATTTATAGAATTTAATAATAGACAAAACTCCCCCCCCCAACAAAACAGCATATGTTGAGAAAGAAAAAAGACATTATAACTCTATGTTGGAAGTCCTATTAAATTTTTTTAGACAACGAGTAGAACAGTTTTATAAGCAGATATCAGAACAGATTCATTAAACCATAGGAAAGGACTGACCCTTACCGTCTCAGAACAAGATATTTTGCTGGAGACATGGAAATGGATGGAATTTTCATCCAAGATAATATAAGAAACACCATAACCATCATCAGCCACCTAGGGAAAAAAGAAGAGAAAAACAAGTTCTAACCTTTTCTTTTTCCTTCTGTTCCAAAATTATCTTATACATAATTACACAATTCTTACTGTGCAGTTTTTAAAATCAGTTGCAATTTCTCCTCAAGCAAAAATTAAGCTTCCACATTTAATGCATCATTTCTGAAGATTGATTCCACTTAAAGAAACAGTTCTAGTCTCATCTGAAATGCACGGAATTAACATTTTCTAAATATATGTCTGTAATATTTCCCAGCTTTAGTATTTTGAATAGAATACTTGTTCAAAGATCTTCTCCTACCAAGGTCTGGTCCTAAGCAGCTATACAGCTTCAGTGCTTAAGTAGAAAGGAATAAAATAGTTCAGTTGTATACCTAACCATCCTGTTTCATGGGATCACTCTGCAGATGTAAAGAAATAAGAGTATATAAATACGGAGTATACAAGCCTTGCATTATGAAAACTTGCCCAAAGGCAAAGTCTTCCAACTCTAAAGCAAAGATATGGTTCTGAACACCCGTATCACGAGCAGAGCTCTGGTCCGATTTCACCATTAGCAGCATTAACTGTCCCAAGTTTCAGTCTGATGTTATATTTAAAGTGTGCCTAGCAAACACAGGCTATCCTGCTGCCACCCTTTTTCCTCTCTTTTCTAACTCAAAGAATCACAACCTTCAGGCTCTTTGCTGCCACTGCTGCTAAGCAGCCTGATAGTCTCATCTCCATTAGTGCTACAGGGCTATATCCTACAGAACGCTTCGGGGGGGGGAAAAAAAACCCACGCCAAAACCAACAAACAGCGCACATACATGGAGAACCTGATGTATTGAATCTCTGGGCTACTTCAGCAAACCAAAGCACATTTTTTATAAGGATACAAGAAATGATGAAGGGAAATGTAAGCACTGTTATTTGGAAAGGAAGGAAGGAAATTAGAGGAATGAAGAAATAGTATGAAGGAAGCAGTTAATGTGGCATCAGCAAAAACAAAAGGAAAAAAAGTGTTAGAAATTCCTGCAGCCAAAAACCTATTTTATTGCCAGACCACACCTTTTTGGGGATTCTAAATACTGACTTTATAATCTGCTGGAGCAAGCCAGTTTCTCAAGAATGAGCAGTATTGCAATAACTAGGCTTCCTTGATACTGCAATTTAAACTCCTTCCAACTTGAAGAACTACTGAAAACTGTATCAGAAACATGAATAAATAAATTTTTAAAAACCCACAAGAAACAACTTCCAGCTTGACAAACCAGCCAAAATACACTGTACTTGTCATCCTAATTTCTGCGTGGCAAAGAGTAGTCTTGTGATCTCTCTCATTGTTCTTTCAATAGAAATGTTTTTTGAAAACAGATTAATTTAGTCTATAGCCCCGTAAAGTCTGCTTAACAGATCTTGTTAACAACAATATCATCATCAATGGCCATATTCAAACCCTGGTAAAATACTACAGCAAGTCAGAAGCTTGTAAAATCTTAACAATATACTAGTTTCTTGAAAGTCTACAGAAGCTGTAGAACATGGTTTAATTCTTGACTTGGCCACTATTCACATTTAGGAGGGCAAGCAGAACAATGGGAGTAGCTTAATTTGGAGGAAAGCATGAACATATTTTTTAATTAATCAGGAAATATAAATAACAAGTCAAGTATAATTACTTTTACAAATCTCAACCTTAAAATCTAGTTTAAGTAATAAGGCATTTGTCACTGTAATAATAGCCTGATGTACAGAAGCTCTGGGCATAGGTAATGTGATAAAAGCCCCCACTTTATCAGATCTCTCTGCCATGGAGCCCTGTACAACGTTTGATAACTGTGTATTTCTTTAAGAATAATCCATTCTTGTAGTGGGACATGAGAAAAAGGTAATGCAGATTTTTCTGAGTACATCCACATCATGGGAAAGCGTTAAACACATGCATTTAAAAGCACCTTTGATGTGCAACGTTAAGGTATTACAGATTTGAAATTTTTAGACTGGCATATTCAAAATAAAACTGTTTTTAAAGGTGTACTTGTATTTAGCAAACATACCGGTCCAAATCCTCCACCACAGGATAACATCTCAGGGTTCTTCTTTAGATCGATGTGTTGCTGTGGTGTCTGACTTGTTGACAGCCTCCAAGGCTCTGACAAAACCTTTATTAGATATGAAAGAGATGCAAACAAGTATAACACACTATTTAAGAACATGCAACTTTCTCAAAAATTAGTCAAGATAAGTTACAAAGCACTCAAATAAAGCAACATTAAGGATAATGTTCCTCTTTCAATGGAATGAACAATTAAGGTTAAAATAAACAGCTAAACTTGTCCTGATATGAAAATGAAACCATTAACATATGATGTTGTGATGTCAGTTCCTTAAAGGCAATAAAAGTTCTTTCAATAGAAATGCTATTTCAAAACAGATTATTTACCAGGTTGTCCTGGTTTTGGCTGGGATAGAGTTAAATTTCTTCCTAGTGCTGTGTTTTGGATTTAGTATGAGAAGAATGTTGATAATGCACTGATGTTTTCAGTTGTTGCTAAGTATCTTGTCAAGGACAACTACCCTCCAGGAAGCTACCAAGCTAGACTGGGAGGAGGGAACAGAGCCAGGACAGCTACCCCAGCTGGCCAATGGGGTATTCTATACCATGTGACATCATGCTCAGTATATGAATGGTAGGCGTGATCCAGGAAGTACCAATCGCTACATGGTTATCGGTCAGCGCGGGTGGTGAGCAATTGCATTGTGCATCACTCATTTTGTATATACTATTATTATTTTATCTTTTCTGTCCTATTAAACTATCTTTATCTCAACCCACAAGTTTTTTTTTCACTCTCACCCTTCCGATTCTCTCCCCACTGCGCCGAGGGGGGCGGGGAGCGAGCGAGCAGCTGCGTGGTATTTGGCTGCCTGCCAGGTTAAACCCAGACACCGGCCTATAGCCTGGTAAACTCTGCATAACAGGTCTTGTTAACAAGATCATTAATGGCCATATTCAAATCCTGGTAAGATACTACATCAAGTTAGAAGCTTGTAAAATCTCTAACAATACACATGTATCTTGAAAGTCTGCAGAAGCTGTAGAACGTGGTTTTATTCTTGACATTTAGGAAGGCAAGCAGACAAATGTAAGTAGCTTAATTTGGAGGCAAGCCAGAACACATTTTTTATTAATCAGAAAACATGAACAAGTGCAATGTAATTCCCAACCTTAAAATCTAGTTTAAGTAATAAAGCATTTGTAATGGTAATAAACAGTGACATTAATGTTGTGCATTTTAAAAAAAAACAAAAACAACACAATATGCAGCTCGTTTAACTCACAGTAATGTAAAAGAAAGTAATTTTATCACAGTGCCAAAAGAACATTCTTGAGAGAAAACACACAGCCTCTGTTGTGCTGCCTTGAAAATATGTAAAAAACACAAGCAACCAATATTTTTTTTTGTAATACTGACTATATCTTTCTTGCAATCCTTAATAGCATGTATTACACTACAAAGCTCACAGAAAGCATTACTATAGGTCTATTAATAAGTGCATACATAAAGCAAAATGAAACTAACTTGTAATCTACCAGCAGATGTTAAGCAACGCTACCTAAACTCATACGTTTTTTCTTAGGAAAACCAGAGTTCTACAAGTATATAAGCAGATACCACAAAACACTAAGTAAATAAAGGATTATTTACTATAATTAATAGTGATCAATAAAAGTCACTTACTTCCTTAAGAAAAGGAGAATCTACAGCAAGGTACTTGGACACGACATAAAGGCAGAACAGATGGCGGTCAATGCCAGCACCAGTCATGGCAAGACGATATAAGTGCTGATGTTTGGCAGCAGCAAGCCGAAAGGACTTAAGCTTATTTTCATTCTAACAATGAAAAAGAGATGAAGAAAAATCAGTTAAGTGAACTGGGTTGAGGATGGAGGTGCAGCAACTAAGTTACAGCAATGGCTCTCAGGTCTAGAGCACTTAAGGGTCAAGTACAAGACAATGCATGCAACTAAGTATTCTGTGGCTTTTCAACCTCACATATTTAATTTCAGGTATTAGCAAGTGTTAACTATTACCTGCTGTAAACAGTCCATAATGAAAACAAATTTGTATTTTAAGTGGGATCTAACCTCAGAATCAAACATGATTACAACTCGATTTTACTACATTATTGTACATTTAGTTTCTAGACACACTGGTCTTAAAAAGTTATAGAAGAGCAAATCTCAACATGATTTAAGAAAAGCTGGAACTGCAACAGCCTTTTTAGAAGGCAAACTGACAACACTGAAGGTATTGGAGTCCATGAATGCTGCTCATTTTTTAAAAGCCTTCTCTTAAGAGCTCAGGAGCAGGCAATTCCAAAGTGTCAGAAGTCAAGCAAGCGGGGCCAAAGGCCTGCGTGGCGGAGGAAGGTTCTTCTTCTAGAACTTAGGTGGAAAA
>NW_009221984.1:0-959 GCF_000690835.1 Fulmarus glacialis
CCGGCTTCCCTCCCTTGCCGCCAGCCCAATGCCGTGGCCAGTGCGGCCAGCTCCCCGCTGCGGGCCCCAGCATCCAAGTGAGGCATCAAGGACACGTTTTCAATGCCACCAAGTGACAGAAGAGCTGCATTTGCAAAGGCGTCTGGGTCATGAAGTGGCAGATCATTGGGACTAAAACAAGGCCAAAAGAAACCCCAAAACCTTGCCAGCTGCCAACTTCCAGTAAGACCAGTTTTGCAGTGAGCTACAGGACGCCTCCCTGCTGTGCCCAGGTTTGCTGCAGGAGACCTGTTGCAGCACAGGGCAAGTTCAGTCCATGGGGCAGCTGGGCCTGCAGCCCCCCCATGGTCACAGCAGCCCATGGGGAGTTTGGGCCGGGCACAGACCCCCTCTCCTGAGAGCAGCGGCTGGCGCCGCTCCTGCCCGCCCACGTGACGTCTCTGCTGAACTGAGCAGGGTCCCACGTTAATGTCTTTGCTAAATGACATCTGAAGTCTGCTAAGAGAGCCAACTTCTCTAATGCAGATGGATGCTTTGAGAAACTGCCACCAGGCTCAGGCTGTGCCAGCAGTGGTGAAGGGTTAACTCCATCAGTGCTTAAACTACGAATGTGGAGCCCATTCTCTCCTCCAAGCTCGTTAACAATGTACACCTGATGATCTAAAGCACTAGAGAGTCATTTTAATTAACGCTCTGCCAGAGGGGATGTGGTGAAGACACTGATTTCACTCCAATGACTTTCTATTTTGGTATATTGCAGAATCGGTGCATTAGTTCCCCAGGCTGATGTGGTGAGCTAATCCAACTACAGCCGCGTGGGCATTGCCTCGGCTCCACAGGCGGCAGCTCAACGCAGAGGTGCTGGCACCATCCGCGGGTCGAGGACGCGGCTCCTCGGCAGGGCTGCGTGGGGCTGGCTCCGGCGGCTGGTCCCCTGGCAGGACCGGGCGGGTCCTCCC
>NW_009221985.1:0-21874 GCF_000690835.1 Fulmarus glacialis
GCCGCTTTTGGGCCGCCGATCTCCACTGCCTTAAAATGTGAGGGGACATAGGCGGTCCCAAGCGGTGCTCGCTTCGCTCGGGCGATTGTCGGGGTATTGTCTGTCAGACCGGGAAGGGGGGGAGAGGCCTAGCCGTGCGGCGGGAAGCGCCAGGGCGTTAGAGGGTTACGGCCGTGCCGTGGCCAAGATGATGTTTGGAGATAAAGGCTTCCCCTCTTCCTTCACCCCCATCACCCACCCTCCTTTAGGGTTTGCTTGTACTGCGTTTTCTAAACTTTAAAGAGGCAGCTTATTAAACAGGCAGTGCTCTGGTTTCTCTTATTGAGATAAAAGAAACATGCAGTATTTGAAAGGGACTTTAAATATCTTTAAGTAACTTTTTTTTTTTTTAAATTCAGGTTGTCTAAATAAAGGCAAAATCTATTTCTTAATATGAAGAAAAGCAGGGGCCGGACAGGTCGAAAGAGAAGAAGAAAACACTTGCAGAGTTTTATGGATGGAGGTACTATCCCTGGAAGTACCGCTAAATAATAAAATAACCACTTGTTTGTCACAGTGTCATTTTGTGGTGTATATTTGTCAAACACCTTTGTGCTTTGAAAGTAACATTCATAAACGTTAACTTTTTCTATGCAAGTATTCTAGCATTTGTTTACAGTCCCAAGCAGAGTATGGTGAATATTGTGAGCTCTCTTTTCTGGCTAATGGGAAGTACTACGTTATTCTTAAATTCTTTGACCATTGAATATGCTGAATAATTCCTACAGTTGTGCGAGCTCCCAGTGCCGAGAGGCTGCTAACTTATTAAGCTAGTTCAAGGGGAGCCTTTCTTGCTATTCTATTATGCGATACTAACATGTCCAAAATACAGTTTTTCTGATCATACAGTAAAATTTTTCAACTTCCTTTATTTTCCAATGGAGCGCTATTTTATAGCATTAATCCCCTCTTTTTTATTTGCAGTCAACTGCAGTCACAAACTGGAATACATTAAACTTAAGAAGTGGCTGAAAGACAGAGGATTTGAAGACAGTAATTTAAGGCCAGCACAGTTCTGGGGTAATGTTTTAATTATTTATTGGTGGTACATATTTCATTCTTCTAAGAATGTTAGATTCCTGCTTTCATTTTGAATCACACACCTGGCTGGCATCAGGAATAAAAGCCAGTTACCGATAGTCCTATAAGGACTTCTGGCAAATGCCTGTGAATGTCATTTAACGTAAACAAGTAGGTATGGAGGCCAGAAGTACTGTAAACTGTTTCTTATATAAAGATGCTCTCGTGTAAAACTCTGCTATGAGAATACTCTAATATGCTACAAAACATGTACACTTATGTCAAATCCCTTGTAGAAATCAAGATTTTAAGTGTTAGTAGCACAGTTTTAAAGAAGAAAGTAATATCTCTTAAGTGTTTCCAGTATCAGAACTTAACCTTGTTATCACTTCTTCATCTTTTTTCTGTGTAAGTTCAGCAGATCTAGTGATACAGAAAAGTAAATAATTTTAGAGCTGGGATTCGCTTAGTACTGTTTACAGTAAGGGTATATACTTGTATTTTTTCTTTTTAAGTAGATTATATTTCAAAAACTTTTACAATATTAAAGGGAGAGTAGAGAGAGTAGTATGAATCAGGGAAAAATATTGTGAATTGAAATTGTAAAGTTTAGTTAAAAGTCTGAAACCAAGAACAGCAGCCAGTGATGAAAGATGTGTTTAAAGAAAAAATTTGGGAAAAGAAGTTGAGTAATTGCTAGAACTGGACAGCAAGTGTTGCAGGGGATGCAGGGGAAGGGTTTTCACAGGGTCCTGAAAAGTAAAAAGAGAATCAGAGAACAAAGAAAAGAGTTATATATCTGGAACAATCCATAATTGGCTTTTATGATTTGTAAGAGATAATGTATGTTCTTTTAGAGCTTTTCCTTGCTGGCCTGTTAATTTATTGCAGCTTATCATAGTCTCCTATATTTTACATATATACATGTATTTAAGCATCCTCTTTGTTCCTGCTTCAGATACAGGAAGAGGACTGATGACAACAAAAGCTCTTCAGGTTAGTAATGTTGATTCTAATGCAAGAGCTCCTCAGGTTCTTTAAGATGTAATGACTTTTGCAACGAGCAAAGCTTAAAATTGCAGGCAAGGTCTTCATGGTCCCTGTTGTGAATGTAATTTCTAGCCTAATACCAGAATTTGCAGTGTTGGCATGTCTGTAAGATGATATCCTATGTATCCTGATGACTTGTAGGATGAAGACATTCCTGTACTTATTTACGGAGATTTAGTATGTAGTCTTGTGTTTCAGTTTAAGGCAATCAGTGGCTAACTGAAACCAGAAGGAGTAGGCCTCTTCCCTCCTGTATGCCTTCTCCCTCAGCCACTGGCTCCCACAGCTTCTTTTGCACTGGATGTAGCAGTCTTCCCCACTCATGTGGTTAAGTTGCATTGGGAAGCTAAACTGACAGAAAACTCTTCCTTCAAAAAAATTATTAGCTTTGATAGCTTTGCTCCTTGAAATCTCCACCTTGGTCAGACCAGTGCTGGTACAAAGGGAGGAATGGTATATCAGGAAGGGGGACGGAGAAAAGGGATGGAGCTTTAAGCAGCATTTGGCTTTAGATTATCTTAGCCATAATGTGAAACCATGGCTTTAACCTCACTTTGATAGCCCTCTTCTTTGTTGGTAGACCAGATAATAGAATCATAATTTCTATCATTGCCAGCAGAAAAGGGGAATGAGAAAAAATACCTTGCCCTTTAGATATTGGCACAGAAAGACTGAACTCTGACTGAAAAGTGCTTCTCAGAAAATAGGCTTGTTGGAGAAGTTTCCTAGCTGGTATGAGAATAGTATATCAAATAATAGGGAATCAGACCCAGAGCCTTTTGCGAAATAGAGAGTATAGCAAGAGGTAGGAAGGAGATGCAGTGCAGAAATCATGTGTGGAGAACAGTGTATGTTCTCGTGCTGGCTTAGGGCTAGAGCCAGCAGTTGAAGGCAGAGGCTCAAGTTATCCACAATGCTGGGAGTCTGCAGTGAGTGAAATGAGAGCTAGACTCAACTGGGCTTGAGGAAGATAGGGAAACTCAGGAGAGGAATGGGGAGAGTATTGACTTGATTCATGTCCCCTCCCTACAGGCATGGACACATATGGCTCAAGCCAGGCATGAAAGCTATTTTACACACACAGCAGCTTGGCCACCAAGGTCAGGGTATACATGACCTAAATTATCCCTACCCATACTGCTATGTTGATAGAAGTTCAGGCATTTGTGAGATCTAATCTAAAATACATCTTAGTACAAAGAAAGTGAGTAGCCAGGCACCAAACTTTCTGTGAACAGCTAGCTTTCTGCAGGTGGCAGTTCCTACTGACTGCAATTGTCCTCCTTCCCTGGACTGTGACTGTCTTAAAACCATGCCAGTTTCTATCAAGTTCAACATCACATCTGTTTGCTTCCTGACATTAATGTTCTCTGGGGAATGTCTCTCTGTTCAGAAATCGCGTAGTAGATGAGTCATTTACACTTGACCTTTGCTATTCTTTGTGTGTGTTGTGGTTTTTTTTCTCCCTCAAAGGCAGGGGATCTGATTATTTCATTGCCTGAGAAATGCTTACTCACCACGGGCACTGTCCTTAGTAGCTGCTTAGGAGAATACATTATGAAGTAAGTGAAAAGTGACATTTTATGGGCAAGCTGGCCGTTCCTGTGGGTTGCTCATTAGTAGATGAATCATCTGAAGCGGTAGTTGGGCTTTAAACTGCATACCCTATTTCTTGTGGACTTTCATGCATGTGGAGTGCTCAGATAAGTGAAGTTTGGACACAGAGCAACCTCTTTTAGCTAGGCAGAATTGGAGGGATGGTACAGGCTTGAACTTGACCTGCCTCTAGAGCCAGCTTGGACCTAAATGCCAGTTATGAATGGTTTCTTGGGAATTTGTGGATATGCTTCAATAGGAGAAGGGGGATAAAATGGGGTTGCAAAGCAGTCACATGAACACAGCCTTTTAGAAAATTCAGAACAAAAGACTTATGTTGGACATTGAGTACTTGTTCTGTATCCTGAAAAAAACCTCCAAAACAAAACAAAGCAAAAAAAAACAACCCAAGAGGTGGGCCTGAAATTGTTACTACAAACTGGCTTTTTTAGCTTCTCAATAAAATGAAGTCAAAAGCCCCTTTGAAATCATCAAAGGGACTTGGAGATGCACTACAAAGAAGTTTAAAATAGAAGCTATTTATAACATTTGAAAGAACTAGAAGAGAGATAAAATACTGCTGCATCCATTTCCTATCTCACCTCTGTGTATCTGCAATGTTGGTATTTTTATTTTATTTTCTAATAGATGGAAGCCTCCTGTATCTCCTTTGATAGCACTGTGCACATTTTTAATAGCAGAGAAGCATGCTGGTGAGAAATCTCTGTGGAAACCGTATCTTGATGTTTTACCCAAGATATACACTTGCCCTGTTTGTTTGGAGCACGATGTAGTAAGCCTTCTTCCTGAACCATTAAGAAAGAAGGCTCAGGAGCAGAGAACGACGGTCCATGAGTTGTACATATCTTCCAAGGCTTTTTTCTCTTCCCTGCAACCTTTGTTTGCTGAGAACACAGGAACTATTTTTAACTACAGTGCTCTAGAGTGGGCTTGGTGCACTATTAATACCAGGACAATATACATGAAACATTCACAGAGGGAATGTTTTTCTCTTGAGCCAGATGTTTATGCATTGGCACCATATTTAGATTTGCTAAACCACAGTCCAAATGTTCAGGTAAGAAACTAAAAATAGATCACTTAATTTCTTTACTTATGAATGCACTATCTCACTACAGTATCATTTATGTGATGAATTAGGAGTGTCTGGAGGTCAGTGAGAGATCTCATAGTGGGGAAATAGTCTGTTGAGGACACACACAGGCTGAGTACTCATGGTTCATATATACCCTGGAGCTTGCTATTCAGCCCAAGGCAGTTGGATAAAGATGATTCAAATGTTTCAGTTTATGTAGCAAAGCAAAGGTACAGGGAGAGCCCACAATGGCTGGGTAAGATCTGATCCAGGATAGCTATTGGGGAGAGCTACTTGTAAATATAACCCTACCCTGCTCTCCCGAAAGGCTCAGCTCCTGAGACAGATCTCGAGTTACGTGGTCCCTGTGTTACTTCATCTCTGGCTGAAGCCTGTGGGCAGCCTTAGGAAAGTGTATCGTTCCAGCTTATGTCAGGGACTGCGTGCCAACTTAGAGCTGGGATAGCACAAAAGTGGCCAACTCTGCATGAAGCCATCTTTATTTGCGGATTTGGGGCCTCTGTAATAAGTCTACACAGTCGGTGGCACATCCTGCGGACTAAGGTTTTGATGTTTGTTCTTCTTCATACTACTATTTATAAAGTAATCCTGGTGTGGAATTGTCCAAATGGATTGCCTTTTCAGACATCTGTAACACTATCTGTTTTGTTGCAGTGTTAGAGGAATGTTCAATACTGTTGGGTTTTAATATTCAAGGTCTGATTCTTTTTTCATCCTGTCTTCCTGCCAAGAGTAAAACCTTTTATTTTTAATTTCTCAAAGGTAAAGGCTGCATTTAATGAACAGACAAGAAGCTATGAAATTCGGACAAATTCACAGTGCAAAAAATATGAAGAAGTATTTATCTGCTATGGGCCTCATGATAATCAGCGACTGCTACTAGAATATGGATTTATTGCCATGAATAACCCTCACAGTAGTGTTTATGTCTCATCAGGTTGGATATGTAGATTGTCTTGACATTGAAAGCTACAACAGTAGAGAGCAGAGCATCTGAGCATATTAATGCTGTCTGTTTTCAACAGATGTGGGTAACAAGGGATAACTAAAGGATAGTGAAGAAGTACATGCACTTGCATATATATATATATGCACAATGCACAATATGCACAACGCATATTAAGTCATTATGATTTTTTTTTTAGTGCCATCAAGATATTTGTGTGTATCTCTGAGAAGCGGAATAACATTTGATACCACTTTGAACTGCATAGAATGTAAGGATTGGAGTTTTAAAATTGAAAGTGTTCTTTGGAAACTTTTCCTTTTGTAAAATTGCAATTCTTACCAGCACGTATGTGGAGCTTCCAACCGGATGTCTTAGATTGTACCATTGACTTCAGGATTTAAGTCCTGATCCCCACAAACTGAAGTTGCCAAGAGTGGTTCATAACTTTAATTTGAATCAGGATTTCCATTATAAGGGTACGCTCCTGGAGATTGCTGATAGCTTTTGAGAAGTAGATACATTTTTGATTATGTTAAAGTTCACCAAAAGGTAGCAGGTTTTGATCTTTGTCCTATAGCTACTTGAAAAATATGGTTGAAATGTCATTTCAGAATTGAAGATTGTGGTTTCTTCTGCATACCATTTCTTTAAATATCTAAAATGTGTTTTTATGCAGATACTCTCCTCAAATATTTTCCGCCACTGGACAAGCAGAGAAATGCAAAAATTTCCATTCTAAAGGATCATGATTTCTTAGAGTAGGTATCTGGAGTTTTTTGGTTCCATGTGAGCTTTCTTTTCAGTTTTTCTGGGAGTCAAATTTGCTTCTAGTATCAAAATCCAGCATAAAATAATTATTTGTTTTATTTAACAAACTGATTTGCTTACTGTTTGTGAGGGAAGGTAGAAGTGGTAAACAATATCAAAGCTTGAGATAGGTTTCAAGGTACAGGCTGTCTCCTAGCTGTGGATAGCAGCAGAGTAAGGGGAGTCAAAGAGTCCTCTAGTTCTGAAGAGCAGATCTTCCCTTGTTGACACTTGTCAGGAAGAAAGCTATCATGCTGTAAAAGATCACCTATACTTTCTGCATCTCATCACTTCTGACTTTTTAGAAACCTGACCTTTGGATGGGATGGACCATCTTGGAGACTCCTCACAGCCCTCAAGTTGTTAAGTCTTGGAGCAGATGAATTGTAAGTTTCAGTATTTTTTGAATATTTAGACAACGTGCATGTGACATTTTCCTTTATTTGCTCTTTGCTGGCTGTGTGTGAGATACTGGGACAATTTGGATTTGCTGTGTCTATCTCATTGACTCCAGGTAAGAAGTGAAAAGAGGAAAGGCAAAGAACACCATATAATGTAAAGTCATTGCCTATTTGCTGCTTTGGTCTTTTACTTTCTTGTGTTAAACACTAGAAACACACCATTGTTTTCCCTTTCTGTTTTGAGAACGAGATACTACTTTAAGGTTCAGACTCCAGACCTTTTTCCTGTTGATTTGATGGGACTTTTAAATGCTAGTGACCTTGCTTGATTTCTTTGAAGCATGTGCTCCACAGGCTGCTTTTGAAATTCTAGAACCAAACAAATCGCTGAAATTCATCTCCAGTGACTGTCAGCGTAGTTTTGATCATTTGTTCCAAATGGCAAGTTTGCCTTAAACAGCATTAATAGAAAATGGTTACCTGGGATTTCCTTGTAATAGTAAATAATAATTAAAAAAAAAGTTTTCTCTTGTTTGAAGCTGTTTATGCTTCAAAGATTAATCGAATCATAGAATCATAGAATCATTAAGGTTGGAAAAGACCTCTAAGATCATCGAGTCCAATCGTCAACCCAACACCACCATGCCCACTAAACCATGTCCCTAAGCGCCTCATCTACACATCTTTTAAATACTTCCAGGGATGGTGACTCAACCACTTCCCTGGGCAGCCTGTTCCAAAGCCTGACCAGTCTTTCAGTAAAGTTGGTTTTCCTAATGTCCAGTCTAAGCCCCCCCTGGCACAACTTGAGGCCATTTCCTCTCGTCCTATCACTAGTTACTTGGCAGAAGGGACGAACCCCCACCTCGCTACAACCTCCTTTCAGGTAGTTGTAGAGTGCGATGAGGTCTCCCCTCAGCCTCCTCTTCTCCAGGCTAAACAGCCCCAGTTCCCTCAGCCGCTCCTCATAAGACTTGTTCTCTAGTCCCTTCACCAGCTTCGTTGCCCTTCTCTGGACACGCTCCAGCACCTCAGTGTCCTTCTTGGAGTGAGGGGCCCAAAACTGAACACAGTATTCGAGGTGCGGCCTCACCAGGGCCGAGTACAGGGGCACCATCACCTCCTTACTCCTGCTGGCCACACTATTTCTGATACAGGCCAGGATGCCGTTGGCCTTCTTGGCCACCTGGGCACACTGCCAGCTCATGTTCAGCTGGCTGTCAACCAGCACCCCCGGGTCCTTTTCCTCTGGGCAGCTTTCCAGCCACTCTTCCCCAAACCTGTATGGACAGGACCGGCCCCAAAACTGAGTGGAATAAGTTGATTATAAGAACTAAAAATGAATCCCTGTGGTACTGGTTTCAAGCCCATTAAATGTGTCAGTATGTGAGGTGAAGTTTAGCAGAAGCCATGCTAATAAGTTCTGAGTGAATAACTTTTACTCCTCACTGGTGCTGCTGAAGTTGGTGGCAGCATGGCAGAGCAGTAAAGACTGGAAGCGTTGGTCTAAATGCAGACTGTGGCTTTGGCTGAAAGGGCAGGGGTGGAGGACTGAACTGCTGCTCCAGACCATTAAATCTCTCTTGTCTTTTGCTTGCCTTATCAGTCTTATATTTGAATGCCGTGTGCCTTTTTCATGTATGCTGACCCTACTTGCCTTATGCCAGCGATGTTATTCTCAGCATAGCCGTATGTTTATCATTCAGTTGGTGAATACAGCAAATGATTGTGTGGTGTTCAAACATTTTTGTTTTAGTACTTGCTGGAGGAGAACACTGCTTGGTGATGTAATTTCAGCCAGCAACGAACAGCAGACTTTGAATGTAACAGGAAAAATATGCCATTTTTTAATAGAGGAGACACAGCATGTCCTTCTTCAGGTAATTTGACTGGAAGAACAAGGTAGCTCAGATTCCTTTCTCTCCTAGCATGTGTACATATACAGCCGTATAATTTTCTGGGGTGAGAACAGAGTGATAGAGGGAATTGACTACACTGGGGTGGTGTAGGATTTGTTTCCATGTTGACTGACAGCGCTAAATTTCTCAGCAGGATTTGTGGCTGCAGCAAAGAAAGGAACCATGTTACAAAGCTTATACAAAGCCCTGTAAACAAGTGAAAAGTGTTTAACCTTGCTCTGCCTACAGCATCGATGTGTTTGTTAAGGTTACCTCTTAAAAGAAAATGCAGGCTTGTATGAGGTGGGCACATAAGCTGTTGCAGACCTGCCACAAGTGCCTTGTTGCAGAAAGTGAAGGCTGTGTTCACTAAAGCCAGTCAAGCCAAACGAGCTATCCATGTCAGCCAATCTCCTGTGAGGGAGGTCTGTACTCTTAGAAAAACAATCTCGCCCTCCTTTCTGAATTTTGGCAAACAACGTGTACTTAATGTCAAGTTGGATGGCTATCATGGAAAAGGGTTATTAAAACCACGCTTTTGCAAAGGAAACACATATATGCACAGAGTATGAGGTGAATCTGGTCTTGAGCAACATCTTGAGGATAGTATGGACTTAGGAGCCTGATATCAGGTAAACATTGCCCTTCCTTTCTTTGTTTTTGGTCTGCTTCCTATCCATGTGATGATTTTTTTCCTTTTTTTTTTCCTTCTTTATTTTTCTTTTACTATTACAATTTCTCTTGTGGAAGGTTAAAAAAAATACTGTATTCTGACATAGTTCACGGAATCCCTACCAGAGATGAGCTTTACACGAATTTTATGTTCATGTCCTATATTAAATAATCTGAATTTTTAGTAATTTCATCCCATTTGTATACCCTTCAGATTTCCCAGTTGAAAAAGAGCAAAAAGAACTTCAAAAAACACCTGGCTTTGGTAGAAGCACTACGCTTGGAAGATCTGAAAATATTACAAAAATCAGCTGAGATTCTTTGCAACTTGAATATGGCAACAACTTGACCCATCCGTGGCTGATTGGAGTTCATTTGCCATGGATGTGCCTTGCTCAACTGTTTTAATGGACCTGAGCAGCAAAGAATAATGTAAAAAGTCATCAGAATATGCCTAGTTTTGTTTACAGGATCACACAGGACCCGGAGTCTTATTTTGTTCTTTGCTGACCTTCTTCAGAAATACAAAAGGTTGCCCCCAATGCTAGGGGGGAGCACAGGTGGCTTTCATCACATCTCATCCAAATCACGCTGCTGTGAGCAAAACAGCTTCTGGGGTAATTTGAGCAGCTCCAGGATTGTGGGCTCCAATAGTCCAAGACTTCACAACTGCCTGTGTGGCTGAAGCATGGATCATAGGGTCAAGCAGATACTCCTCAGCGTGTATTTGAGCTCTGGCACTTGACAGAGAAGAACAGGACAGAGCCACGTATATTTGCCCTGTACTGATCCTTTACGTTTCCCCTGAGATCTGTACATGTCCCCAAGACTTAGCAGTTCATGTAGTGCCTATTCATTGCTGGAGTAATAGATGCAGACCAGAGCACACATCAGTCCTATTGTGACCAAATCCAAATCATTCCCTTCACAGTTTCAGCCCAAGTGTTTCTTGAACGTAAGGAAGTGTGAATTTCCCTCCTTTACTCTCAAAACTCCCCCCAGACTCACTAGTTCTTGTTCTGACTCTTGCTGGGAATGAGAACTGAAAAGATATATCACTTTGAACTCTGTTTCTTGTTCGGAAGACCACCCAGGCAATTAATTCTGTTTCCATTCAGTTCTAGTGATCACATTGAGCAATGTTCCCATCCTGTCTACAAGGGGATAAGTTGCCTTTCAGTATTAGTTCTACTTACGTAGGGGGCTTGAGCTCCCTATGTCATTTAGAGAAGAGAGAGACTTCTTCAAAGGGTATTTTGGAGCAGGACCCTTATTTAAGCTGTATAAACTTCATTTATAATTGTGGTTGTGTTGTGATTATTTTCCATTTTGTGGGGAATCACATTTCATAGGATTTTTCATTACTATTTTTAGCAATTTTTAAGAACTGTGTTTTTTAAGAGTGTTTATTTTTGTAAATATATTGGTTCATTTTCTACAAGACTTCTCTATTTTTTAAATAAATGAAAATGTATACAGCAGTAAAGGCATTCTAGCTAACGATAAAATTTAAAGAAAAAAATGCAACAAGTGAAAACTGGTAAGTATTCAAGCTCAAATGCACTTTCAGACTTTCTTTGGTACCTTGTGAACAAGAATGTTATTGTGTAAACTTGCTTGGATTTGAGGATTGCAGGGGTTTTCCCTGCTTTTTTTTCTGCGTCCATCTATTTGGGACAGGAAATGTCTTGATACCTGGAGCTCTGAGAAGGGCCTTTCCTCACCCAGAAGGAAATGCTGGTTTAGGTTCAAAAGACTGGGGAAACTGAGAAGTGTTACTGTTTGCTCTAACTCAGTTTCCAAAAACAAAAGTCCTGGTTTTGAGGTGCCATCTTCATAACCTCTTCCTAGGATTAGGAAATTCTGAAAATAAGCTATTTTCTGCCTTATTTACTCTAATGCACTGAGACTCATTTGTACTCTCAGGCTTTCTGTATTGTTCATATGGAGATGCTGACAGTGTGTGGTTACTTTATATTTCACAGCAGGGGGCAGGGTGAATGGGTTGGGAGAGGAACTGAAGTGCCTTCTGGAGCTAGACACACATTTTTTACATCCTTTGGGCCAGCTTAATTTCATATTTGCCTAAACTGTGGTTTTAACCCCTGCAAGTCACTTGGCACCATATTTTATACTCTGGTCTGTCCCATTCTGAAGTACCTCCTGGGGTGAAATGACCATCTGGATTTGGGAATGCAATCTCTACTAATCCCACTGAGGGCAATTCTCATCAGCTTGTGTAGGGGTCCTTCTGTACCACTGAACCTGGCTACAGCAGAGATAGTGGGGCTGAGACCCTGACCCTCTGACTGTTGCCCGTTCATTTTGATTAGGTCTGCAAAAAGGTCTACAGAAGTCATGGGTGACATGAAGAGGGTAGATGGTGACTGAGCATTCACAGTGCAAGGAGTAAGGGCTTTCAGAGGAAGCTTGAAGAAGTCAGGTTCAAAACTAACGTGGTAACAAATCCATTGATGTTACTACGGAATATGGATACAAAAGTTGACATGCGCGCAGAGCACATATACATGGAAGACAGAGCTGTTGGTGGTTGCCAGCCAGCCAGCCAGCTTTGGTCTTACATAGTCCCCTGATGTCAAGATACTTGAAGTTTGGGAGGATATTGATGGCAAGTATTGTATATGCTCCACCTCCGCTTGCTTTTTTAAGGTGTTGGTGGACACCCTGGGAAACAGGGTACTGGGCTAGAGGGATTCTTGCTTTGAACATGTCCTGCAATTGTGATGATTATAGTTGAACTGTTTGACCTCTTTCTTTCTGTTAATAAAAACTTTTTCATTCTCTAAGAAGAGATGTGTTTCTCGTTTTATAATTTTATAATGAGATGGTACCAGAGTTAAAGAAGATAAGGATGTTTGCTTGTTTTTGTTTTTGTTTTTGTTTTTTTCTTTTTTCTGGAGATGGCTATTTTAAGAACAACTTCTTTAGGATGTGTCTGGCAAGATGGATACTAGTTTGACAGAAGTTTATTTGCTTCAGTATTGCACTATAGACTACACATTTGTACCAGGTGGTTTGAATATTGGCTCTACTTCTGCAACTCCTATATGTCCTCCAGGGAGTGTAGGAAAGGGACCTGGCAGTGCAGGAGAGTAGGCAGTATGAATTGCTTGTCTCTCTCTTGCATGTAAGCACAGCAGTAAGCCCCCAGCTTTACCTTAAGCACTGTAGCAAGTGTGCTGAATAGAGCCATGTGTGTTTAATGTCAAAGGCAAAATCCTGCCTGAACAAACTATGGAATTGGAACTGGTGCTTTTCTAAGACACATCAATAGCAACGGATTCTTAACAGGAATAAATCAGCATAACAGAGATCATGACTCAGCATTTATGTATATATATGCCTAGTCAGCAAAAGCTTAAATTCTTTTTTGAATCAAACCTAAACTATGTGCAAGACAGGGTATCCTAAGCTGGGCTAACAGCTACTGAGGAAGTAACTGCACTGGGAGTGCTCTCCAGCTGTCTTACAGGACACTAAATCAAGTTTTCAAAGAGTGAAGATGCTTACTCTCAGCCTCTACTTTAACTAGAGCCCCTTTGAGCTGCAAACATCTTAACTGCTTAGCTTTAGTGACGTGCTGTTAACATTTGGCTCTGGCTCTCTGTTAGTCTAAGAAGGGATTTAGCTGTGATCTTAGTGTGGAAAGACATACTTTATTTCCCTCTTTGTATAAATTTCCTTTCAGATCATATCTGCAAATCTCAGCTTTTTACCATTAGCAGTACAAACCTGGTATGGACCATGGCAGTGAGCTAGATTCTCTTCCAGCTTGTGCAGTGTTACTCAAAGAGAGCTAAAGTAGGAATGCATTCTGTGACTGCAGTGAAAACACTGGGTTTGGGTAGGTGTAATGAGAGAAGCTTTATTTCTTGTGATAAGAGCGTGAGACAGAAATAGCACAGCTTGATTTTTTTTTTTTTTTTTGAGGGGGGAGTTGATTTAGTGCAGTCTGAAGTCACTGAAAAATTTTAATCATGAAACCTCATGACAGTATCTTTCCTGTGTCATTTTATGTAAATACGGCATGATTTTCTTTGATCTTCTACAGAGAGTGGCTTCTAGTTTACAATTTTCTTCAGCTGTAATGTGTGGAGATCATCCATCATTGCTAAGTGCCTTTAGACCTGTCTGTTTCAGGACAAGATAAGGGAGTATCAACTCTCATACCCTCATAATTAAAGCTTTTAGGTACACTATGAAAACATTTCAAAGATGACATTCCCAAAGAAAGAGCTTTTAAAAATGATGTCTCCCAAGGTATGTAGCCCCTCCGCACCAAGAAGGTGAAGAACACCCCTTTAAAAGTGCCACACTTCAGCATAATTTGAAGTGTGTGTTTGCACTCAGTGCATCTGTGACTACACAGATGAAGATAATGAACTCTAGGACAGAGGGAAGTTGTCCCAGCAGAACTTTATGGGTTTCTTTACACAATAAATATGAACTAAAGTTGTTAAAAGATTTACAAATTTTCCCTCAGGTTGGACCAGCAGTTGGATCTGAACCATGTGAAATTCATGATTTTTATCATTTCAGTGCAAAAGCAGGGAAATCACAGCCCAGTGGCTGAATTCAACTAGAACAACTTGATTTTATCCCTGTCTAACGAAGCTTAGGTGGCATCAGTCTGCTGCAGGTTGGAGTGGAAAGAAAAAAATACATTTCCAGTTCATTCCGCTAAATGTTTTAGTGGATATCTATACTTCCAGAATTAAGTTTTAGAAAGCACTGCGATGAGCTATATTCACTGGAAAAGCAAAGACACTCAATGAACCCGAAAGTAAATTGTGTAAAGCTAGTGTAAAACTAAGGCAGTATCTGTGCTGTCCACTAGATGATGCAACTGTACTACAGAGAAATAAGAAATGACAGTATATCCACATGCAGTTATAATCCTATTTACTGTATTATATTTTTAGTAGTAAAAAGTGTTGCCTTCAATGATACACCATGGTTGGTATTAGATAAATAGTTGAAAATGTAGTTTTCTTTCTGCTGGTTTCAAGTGAAACTTGAAGCTTTGTAATCTTTTATCTTTTCTCAGTTTTATTGTATTTTAACTTTCTTGTGGTTGCTCCTCTCTCAAGTTGAATCATGTCGTTCTTCCCTGAAACTATCACCTGAGACATAACTAATGGTTCAAATCATCTTTGTTACGTTAACTTGACCCTAATGGTTTAGCTAGTGGGGTTGCAATGGGGAATTGTCTGCTCATGTGTTTTTTCTGCAGAGATTAGGGGCCAGATTCATCTTTTGCACAGATCTCTTTCAATAATGTCCTTTGATGTGGCTGACTGAACTCTGATTGAAACATTTCCTCTGTGTAGGGTGATTTTGTGGACTCTCCCTTGTGTCAGTTCTCTACCATCTAATAGTAATAAGCTGATGTTTGACCCTTTCCTTCGCTGGGGATTTCTTCACTGCCCATTTTCGCGGCTTGTGTCTGCTTATTACTTTTGATGGGTGTCTGTTGCCTTGCCTTCAGTTTCCCAGGGGCTTCTGAAACAACCAGTGTGTGTCTACTCTGCATGTCCTTAGAGCCCCTTCAGATTGTCCCAGTTGCCCTACAGCTAAAAAGAGGAGGAGTGGAGGGATCTGCTGCTTGCAAAGCTGCTGTTTTCTCCCGAAGCCCTCTCTCCCATTCCTTAGCTCTTTTCCCCTGCCTCCAGTGCTGGACCATACTGCGACATGCCAATCTTGAGAGCACTGAAGTGGGTTGGGCTCTACTACCACCCTGTGCATGGCAGGAGGCAGCTATTTGCAGTGCACTTCTAATATAAGAATGTTTTTTCCTCTTTGCGTACACCTGTACTTGTTCCAATCTGGCAGGGCCAGCTGTGTCCAGTGCTTTACCTCTCTGCTAGGATGCCAGAACTGGGCTGGAGAAATTGTTAGATGAGCACTGTATCCAACAGGCACTGGATGTGCTATTTTAGTAGCTCCCCCCTGCTAGGGCTGCTCTGGAAGGAGCTGGCAGTGGCAGTTTGGCTCTTTTGACCCTTGGCAGGCAATGATGACTATGGAGAGGACAGAGGGACATTCTCAGCATGAGGCTGGTGCCATGCCGTCTGTACCACCCTGCCTGGGCCAACAACCAGAGCCTCTATCTCTATCCCTGAGAAGCTAGCCCTCTTAGCAGCAAGAAAGTGCCAGTGAATTTGTGTATCCTTCCCATGAGATGAACTTTGCATCGACAGAGATGCTTTGGTGCGGGTGGGCTGGCCTGCAGAGGATGTTGGCGAGAGATCAGAAGGGACCATGCCATCCCAAGATGACTCATGCTGCTCTGAACTGTTTCTGATGAGTACTTAGATGCCGGGCTAGCCAGTCCCTGGCTCAGGAGTGGGAAAACACTGTGTAGGTCATGGGAGACTCCTAAAGGCCTGCTAGGAGTGTAGTGTGGGCTGGGCTGTGGAGGTGGAAGGGGAAGGGTGGGCTAGGACAGGAGAGGCAGAGTGGTCCCACTGGAGAGGGGATGTTTTGTACACTAACAAAGAGCACACACGCCTGTCTGGCTTTTCTCTGCCTCTAAGTTCATGTAGATAACTGGACAGTCCTGCTGCTCCATCAGAAATGGTGTGGTGGCCAGGGTAGCCATTTCTGTGCCTTTTTGGGAAGGGATAGGAAGGTGAGAGGGGTAAACGTACAGTCTGGACAGTAACCCTTAGAAAATCATATAGTGTCAGGCAAGTACGTACGTGTGTGTCTGTGTGTGGCATGCTGTGGCTAGCCAGTGCTATCCTAGCTTCATGGGAGCCCGACTATTGGGTTTACTTGGCTGCTAACCCTGATTTGGCATTTTTTCTGCAATATTAGAGCAGGGGCTTTAGGGTGAAGGACAGGGGAGAAAGAATGCTGTTTGTGACAGAGCTGCAGTGATAGAGGGAGCCTTTTGGTTGTGCTGGTCAATCCGGGTGTCTCGCTGCTCCCTGCTGTCATGCACAGATGGAGATGGGCATTGATCCCTCAGTGTTGCCAGGTGGGAAATCTCTCATGTCAGGCTTCTGGTACGGCAGTGTAGTCAGCCGCTCTGTCATGGAGAGACATGTAATGCCTCCTACCGTCACTCACCGGTGGGGTTGCCCTGCTGTATGGAATAGGAGTTGGAGGATGTGAGCTGCTCTGGCTGGGATGCTCTTGGGTGTGGAGCTGTCTAGTGAGGTAGGGAATGTGTATTGGAGGAAACAGAAGGCAATAAGCAGTCCCCAGATTTCCTCTGGCATTTCAAATGGGGTGCTGTCATGATCACCCCTTTGAATGTGCTCCAAGGCTCAGAAGGCGTGGATGGTCAGAGAGCTGGGCTTTGAGCATACAGCCAACAACATTCACAAAGACAGCATAGGTGTGGTGTTTGAGACTGCTCTTTTGATAGAAATTGGCTAATGTGTTCAGAAAATATTTGAGAGTGGAAGGGGAGAGTAGCATATTGAGATATACAGAGATTTGTTTTCTTACGCATCCAGGCTAAACTCACAAATGAAAGTCAGAAATTTTGAACCCGACCTTAAGCTTAACTACGTTGGAGACAATGGCAATGATGGGTGCTTGTACTCCTCCAAAGAAGTCCCTGCCTATGGGAATGGCCATTCCCTTTCTAGATACAGGTAGAGAACCACGTATGCTTGGCACAGGCCCTGAGGAGCACAGCAGATCAGTCTGGTCTGAACCTCAGAAGACTTAACATTGTCTCTATCCCTGGCTGCTTCCAGCAAAAACTGTGAAAAAACAGTTCATCCCATGTCTGTTTTATGCTGATTTAATTCCACTTGGCTCGAACAGAGTTACACCTTGCCTTTGATATCTGGCCTCAGGGCTTCATTAGGCATAGTTGTAGTCCAAAGCTTGCTGACAGAAATCAGTTTATGTGAGTTCAAGCTTTATTTTCTTTTTTTTTTAAATTTAAAAAAAAAGAACAAAATGCATTGCAATTACAGAGGAGTTACTACAGCCTGGTAGGAGGATCGGAGAGCATGACTCCTCTTCCAACCTACTCTTTGCACTGGAAGCACCAGGGTGTAGGCTGAACTCTTGCACTTGGGGAAAGCTGAGTGTGTGTGTGTGTGTGTGTGAGAGCGAGCTCAAATTCCCCTCTGTGCAGTGTGGCTGGACAGGGTAAGAGGTGGCCAGGTATGGTACTGCTCAGTCTGTCAGCCTTGGCCCTCTTGAAGTGCATTACACTTGAATCGTGACTGGGATAACATCCTGCAGTGTGGGTGGACGTTTTACAGGGTTTGCACCACTTCAATCTCCTGACTCTTGAGGTAGCTCTTCATGTCCTCTGGTGCGTGCACAGAGGCAAAGCCATAGAGGAACAGCACCTGGCACAGGTTAGGCTGCCATATGCCTGACTTTTTACTGAAAGGAGTGTTGTTCAGGTGGAAGAAGCAGAATTTCCTTCTTACTCTGGGACTTCCAGAAGGCAGAGAGCTCCTTTGGTGCAGCAGTGACTGGAGTGTGCCTGACCAGCCACATCTATGCAGTCGAGCAGCGTGGCAAGGGCTTTTCATGTCCTATGAGACCCGCACATGCTGGTCTTAATGTATGCGTGCCAGGCAATCGATCTGCACCTGCGCACAGTCTGATACATGTCACCTGCACACGCTCTGGCCACGTGGGCCTTATAAATAAAGCCATGTGTGCACAATAAAGCCACCACCTTCGTGCCTGTGGGACTTGCTGGCAAGTGAGTCCTTGGTCTATGCCTCCCTGAGAATGATCAGGGAGCCTGGGGCAGGCGTCCTTTCCTGAAGTCTGAAGGAATATCCCTGCTGAAGTTTTGAGCTGTAACATCAAAAGTAGGTGGAAACTCGTATCACAGCATTGACTATTCTTATTAACGTATTTTTCAAAATTCTTGGGAGAATCACCTGATGAGGATAAACACTCCCCCTCACCTTAAAATAAAAGAGGAAGCAGCACTGCAAAGACAATGGGTTAAACATTCCTAATTTCAAAATAAAATGTTTTTGTTAAAGAAAACCTGCAGAGAAATGTTAAACAAAGAAACCCCAGACCATTGCAAAATGAAACAGCATGAAAAATGTTCTTAATGTACCCACATTCTCTGGAGTTCCCCCCCTGCCTTCCCCACTGGTTCAAGATGAAAGTAAGATTTGAATCTAAGTCAATAGCAAGATGCAACTGTTGAATGTCAAGTAGGGGGGAAAATGTGAGCATTACTTGGATAATTCAGAAAACAGCTGCTGCAGCTACTCAGCGTTGTACTAGTTAGAAAAAGATGCTACTCCCCTTGGGAGGAAGAGGCAAATTTCTGGTAACTTGGTGTCCTAGGGGCAACAGGCAACACGGTTGTCATGCTGTGTGAGCCCAGCCCAGGCAGAGATCGGGATGGGGATACCTCCGAGGGTTTGGGCTTCGGGGTCTCTGCACCATGCTTCCTTCCTCCTAGACACCTGCCTGCCTCTGCTGGGGTAGAGTTAGAGACCATGAGGTGAGCAGATACCGTGATACAAGGACCTGAGACAAATACTCTTGACAGTCTTAGGTGGTAAATGTAGAGCTAAATGGATCGCAATCCTGTGTTTAAAAGGGGGAAAGGTTAAAAGAGGACTAATAGTCGGTTATTGAAATCGTTCTTTAAACACCTCTTCCAGTCATATAGCCTGAGCTATTTTTACCTGTCTCGAAGCTCTCCATGACTGATAAATATTTTAAAAAATATGGTATACACTGGTTGTTACTGGTTGCAGGTTGCAGCTTATACGTAAACCAAGTGCCGCTGACAGAAAGCTCCACTGTACGCCCTCTTTGCACTCTGACCACTTCAGTATTAGAGAATCATTCTCTCCATTAGTGCACTTATATTATGAAGAATGATGTGGAACAGAGGTACTAGCAACTCCTCCTTTGTTTATAGCTAGAAAATATCTGACTGCTTAAAAGAACATGAAAACGAGTTTTGTCTTCCTTTCCTATTACTGTCAAACAAACTTCACCTCCGCGCTCAACGTCACATGGAATTTGTCACTGGCAGGAAGCGTAAACCCTACCTTGTGAATATATAACTTACAGTCACTTCAGAGGGAGAAAAAAATCCTTTCATCATGTTCAGTTTTCTTCACTGTTTTATTTCACTTAAAACATCACTCACTACCAAATGGTATTTGTCAGTAGTAATTGGCAAATGCTGGAGGCGGTTTTCAAGGCTGTCTGAATGGAAAATCTCAAAGCAGTTGTCTGCACTGAAAGAAAATATTACATTTGATCTTTTTATGATTCTCACAGACGTGATGTATGTCTGCATTCCTTAGCCTGAAGAATTCTTGGTGTTTGGGTTTCTTTTCCTTTAAATGACAGGAAGTAACACTTCACTCTTATTTTGCAGTATTGTCTGAGAATTAACCACAACATAATGGTAATGTACATTTTTTTTATGCTTTACAGAGATTCATTTTTATTAGCCATTTATTGTGGTTTTGCTTGTTGGCAAGATTCAGATCCTTTGAATGATAACTGGCTATTGCATTTCATCTGCATTTGTATTTGGACGTGTATTTCTCCTGATGTCTTCTTTCTAAATAATGTCTCCCTCAAAGATTGCCTTGCAAGAAATCAGCTTTCCCCTAATGCAATTGTACAAATGTACTATTGCTCTTGTCACCTCTGCCCCTGCGCTTTTTGGTCATCAAGACAAAGGATAGATAGCATGTTACGTTAACACCGTGGTTCAAGTCCGCAGAGCTGGGATGTTCCTAGTGCCAAGTAAAGCCCAAGACCAGGGAGTGGAGGACACAGTCGTGGGTGAGTAGTAACTCTCAGAGCCCCTGACAGCCTCAAATACTGCTTAAAAAATGCCACTGCTGGGCTTCTCAGCATTTTAAAACCTAATAGCATGTGAAGCATCTTTTAGCCATTTTAACTTTGGTTTTATATACGACTAAATGTCCATTGTGGGGTTCTTTTACCTCTGGTGTTGGCGATGGCTAACTCTGCAGCACGCTAACAGCCTGGCAGCACAGATCAGACGTGCAAAGTGTCCCTCTGTCCCGGAGGTGAGCGTGTTGTTACTGGCTGCAGACCTACGGCCTGGCGTCTGGAGAAGTCACTAATGCCCTGGCCTAGTGATTCCCAAACGTCTGAAATCCCAACGTGATGCCTGAGCTCCCTCAGCACTGGTGCAAAGCCCTGAGGGCAGCAGTTCTCTGCAGTAAAAGAGACCTCTTCCAGCCACCTGAAGCACAGCAATAACTTGGTGGTACCATGTTATTCTCAACAAAAGAGACGAGGGAGCATGTGGCTTTCCATGGGATGCTGCTCCAGTGGCGGATGGCTGCCTGGCTCCTTTCTGCTGTTCCCAGCCCAGTGAGGGAAACTCCTCCGTGCCCTGGCACCCCACAGGGATGACTTCTCCCCTCTTCTTGCGACGAGGCACCGCCAGGCTGGACTCTGCCATCGAGGTCTGCGTGCCAGGCAAGGCTCTTCTCTTCTGCCATCTCCTGCTGGCTGCTGGACCAGAGAAAATTAGCACTGCTTCAAGGTTTTTCTAGAAAAGGCAAAATTGCTGAAACCTTATTCAGAGAGCACCTTTGCTGTTGCCTAAGGACTTGACACCTGCCTCTCCCTGCCATCGTCAGGTTGGCCTGAAAATGCCAAGATTCTATAAAAAATAACTGTGCTGATTTTTGATTTTGTTTTACTTGCCTTCTGGTTTCCAGCTGTACTAAGCTCACATCTTCTTTACAATAATCAGAAGAAGCAAAGCATGATTTTTCCATGCAAGCTAGAAGCTAGTGGCTTAGTTTGCTACAGTGAAACAAAATGCTGTCATTCGTATGCATGATGCTCTGAGAAACAGTGCTCATAGTGAGATGGGTGTGTCTGCACAGTACATATACAAACATAGATGCATATACACACAATTTCCTTTTAAATGTCAACACACCCTTCAAACCATAGTGTAATCCCATGGGAGAGAAATGACAGCTTATTTGCAAACAATGCTGTGTTTGTTTTATTTTGTACCAGAAATGAATTAAGTTATTTGCCCTCCATGAAGGATGACGAGATTTGCACTGACTCATTGTGGGACTGTTGGCCAGGGGAGGTCAGATAAGGCTTGTGTGGTTGCAAGCGGAGACCTGGTCAGCTAAATTAGGTGTTTGGGGGCTGATAGGGGCCCCTTTTGGGGTGCCTGTGGGGTATGCAGTGGGCTGCAAGTGGACAGAGTCAGCTCACAGGTTGGGAGAGGGGCGCGAAGGCGCTAACCGAGGTCGTAGCTGCTCCTCAAAGCATTAGGAAGGGGGTGCCACCCTTGGGGGGGGGTGTGGGTGCCACCCTCCAG
>NW_009221986.1:0-378 GCF_000690835.1 Fulmarus glacialis
AAGGTTGGCCGTAGGGTGGTGGCCATAGGAGGATGGTGGTGATCAAGGGAATGGTGGTGGCCATGGAGAGGGCTGGCCATAGGGTGGTGGCCATAGGGGGACGGTGGTGGCCATGGGGAGGGTTGGCCATAGACTGGTGGCCCCGGGGAGCCCCTTGGCTGCCACGCTCAACCTTTGCAGGACGAGGACGGCAACACCCTGTAAGATGAGGACATCTCGGCCGAGGCTGACACCTTCATGTTCGAGGGTGAGGGGAAGCCACCAGGTGCCATCGGAGGTGGGGGGGGAGGACTCACCTGTCCCCTCCCTCACCCCTTGTCCCTGCAGGCCACGACACGACGGCCAGCGGCTTTGCCTGGCAGATCTCCAAAACCGCCC
>NW_009221986.1:410-1252 GCF_000690835.1 Fulmarus glacialis
CGCCAGGAGGTCCGCGAGCTCCTCAAGGGCAGGGATGTGGAGGAGATCGAATGGTGAGACGTCCCCAGTGTCATCCCCCGGCCATCCGGCTTGGGGACGCTGGTGCCACCGTCCCTCACTCCCAGGGAGGACCTGTCTCATCTGCCCTTCACCACCATGTGCATCAAGGAGAGCCTCCGCCTGCATCCCCCTGTCACCACCGTGTCCCGGCACTGCACCGAGGACATCGCCCTGCGTGATGGACGCGTCATCCCCAAGGGTATGGCTTGCCTGGGGTGCAAGGTGTCCCCATTGTCACCGTCCCTCCTTGTCCCTAAGGTGGCTGTTTCCATCCCACCAGGGATCATCTGCCTGATGAGCATCTATGGGACCCACCACAACCCGGACCTCTGGCCCGAGCCCCAGGTGGAGCCACTTGGCCTTGGTGGCATCCACCTTGACATGACCATGGGACAGCAGGATGTCACCATGGGCAGGGACAACCATTACCCCATGGCGTGACAGTGTCCGTGTCACCCCAGGTCTACAACCCGCTGAGGTTCAGCCTGGAGAACAGCCAGGGACGGTCCCCGTTGGCCTTCATCCCCTTCTCCGCCGGTCCCAGGTAAGCCATGGTGGGGACACAGGTGTCCCCACGTGTCACCCCCCAGCCTGGCTGGTTGTCCCCCAGCTGTGCCATTTGGGCATGACGGGGACAACGCCGTCCCCACGTTTGGGGGAGGTTCCACCATCTGCTCCACCACCCATCCCACCTGGGGGGGGTGGGGGGGTGTCTGCTGTCCCCTACCCCATGAAGGTGACAAAGGGGGACGTGGTGGCAGGAACTGCATCGGGCAGAGCTT
>NW_009221986.1:1448-1709 GCF_000690835.1 Fulmarus glacialis
CGGGGAATAAAGGGTGGCACGCCAGGGGACGGCGTCGTGGTGGTGTGGTGGGGGACAGGGGTGGAGTGGTGGGGATGTGTCCTCCTCCATCACGTGTCACCTCATGGCATGGCCATGTCCCTCCATGCCACATGTCACCATCCTGGCACGGATGTGTCCCCCTACGCCACATCATCATCCTGGTATGGAAGCGTCCCCCCCCATGCCACGTGTCCCTCTCCTGGTATGTAAGTGTCCCCCCTATGCTACCTGGCACCACCA
>NW_009221986.1:1879-2244 GCF_000690835.1 Fulmarus glacialis
CCCCCATGCCACGTGTCACTCTCCTGGTATGTAAGTGTCCCCCCTATGCTACATGTCACCACCCTGGCTTGGACATGTCCTCCTGGGCCACATGTCACCATGCTGGCATGGATGTGTCCCTCTATGCCATATGTCACTGTCCTGGTATGTCCTCCTGGGCCACATGTCACCACCCATGGACGTGTCCCCCCATGCCACATGTCACCACCCATGGATGTGTCCCCCCGTGCCACACATCACCACCCATGGACGTGTCCCCTGGGCCACATGTCACCACCCATGGACATGTCCCCCCGTGTCACATGTCACCACCCATGGACATGTCCCCCCGTGTCACATGTCACCGTCCTGGCACAGGCGGGGGG
>NW_009221987.1:0-5685 GCF_000690835.1 Fulmarus glacialis
TGTTCCTGGTAAACGCAGCAGTGCCGGCTAACGGAGGAGTCCGGTGCCGCGGAGAAGGCTGGAATGTCCTCGCCGAAGCAGCAGGCTGCGATGGGCAGTAATCAACGCGGTCAGAAGAGCCTAGGACAGGGTACAGAAAACCGTGGATTATCAAGTAGTTTAAATACATTAGGTACTAGAGATACTTGAACGTGAGGTTCGGAGTACGGGCGCAAGCTGTTGCTGAGGATTGTGGAGAATGGATGAGGCACCAGTGACTAAAAAGACAAGTATGATGTCTCTTTGAAAAAGGAAAAAAAATAATCATAGCTTTTAAAATAAGCTTTATCGTTAGAGAAATGGTAGAACCAATTAAGTGCTTACAAGGATCCAAGTTATAGTAATGTAAAAATCAGTAGTATGGATTTTAGTACAACTGTGGGCCACAAAGGAATTTCTGTTCTGTAGCAGGGCAGTGCTCTGTGTGTGAGGAGAAGAACAGTAGATATGAGATTCTTGACGCTAGCTCATGTAATGTTCTTAAATGCAAGGCAGGAACGGGACCTCAAAAAGTGGTGGAAGGTGAGCGTGCAGCTTGCTGGAATGCCACACTCTAAAAGCAGTTACTAACAATTCAGTGTCGGACAGCAAGGACATATTGAGTGGGGTTTTGCAAGATTTTTGTCTTTGATCGGAGTCTAAGTAATATTTTAATTACTGCCTTGGTTGGCTGGTTTTATTGACAATACGGCTTATTCTCTTTGTAGAAAACAGAGAATTTGGAGGGGCCACAGACTGTCAGAGGACAAGACTAGTGGTCAAAGTAATCTTAACAAATTGGAGAATGTTTGGAAAAATGGATTAATTTAATTAAACATGTATGCCAAGTCTCTTTCTTTGTAAGAATAATCAACTTATAAAATACAACGAGAATGACTGGCTAAACTCCAGGTCCACCTGAAAGGATTTGAGACTTAGATCATACACTGAACATGAACCTGCAAAATCACATGTTGCAAAAGAAGAAAATCATACAAGATGTATAAACAAAATCTTGTGTGTCAAACATGATGTAATATTTCTTTTCCTCTCAGCACTGCAGTACTACAAGCACATGGGGTCAACACATTGCAAGAAAAAACCCCACAAAAGTGGATAAGTAGGAGGGATTGATTGACTAAGAAAGACACATTAGTCTACAGGAAAAAAAAACCCAGTGGAGAACCTGGAGAAACAGAATATTCTGTTCTGTGTGGGAGAGGGAGGGGAAATAATAGGCTTACATTGCAGCAAGGGAAGCTTTAACTTAAAGAAGAGGAAAGCTTTCCAGTTACAAAGGTAGTTGAGCCATGGACTGGCTTGGTGAAGAATCTATAGAATCTCAGTTGTCAAGGTCCTCAGTTTAGTTACCCCAAAATCCTGAGTGCCAAGGAAGAAGACTACGGTCCCTTTCAGCCTTGATGTCTATGAAGAATATGTGTCTAAGGGATAGAGTATGTCTGAGCTCTCTTGAATTCTGGAGGCTGTTCTAGCAGTGATGCTCAACAGCTGGCTTGCCTGTAAAATTTGCCAGCGGTCTCATTAGATTTCTTGGAACTAATGCAAATGTATTAAACCCGGCAAAAATAGTGGCATATGCGTGGAAGGATTTTTTTTCAATTAATGCTTTTTTTAGGTAAAAGGAACCTTTTTTTCTTAGATTGCATATAATCCAAGTTTTATTGTTAGACAGCACTTGTGCACTAGGCTCCCAGTATCACTGGTGGCATATTAATGAATGGTTTTAGTGCAAACATTGATTATTTAGAGGGCAGAATGAGATTATGCCATGGGAAATGATACTTGTTTAATTTCAGAATGATCAAACATAGAAAGTTAAAGTTTAGTCATTGCGTTCTGGTACAGCAAAAAAACCTTTGTCATAGTTCTGCAAGGTTTTGCATATTTAGTAGTATTCAGCCGTCTTGCATCAGCTTAGTCAGGTTTTTATTGCTATTAGAACATTACATTTGTTTCTCGTTGTTTGTCAGTTGTTTTTGAATTTTTTTTTGGGAGGAGATGTTAACAAACACTGTTGTTCTTTTCTTTAGACAGATCTGGCATTTAAACAAAAGCAGAAGGAGGAGCAAAAGAAACTTGAGGAGATGAAAGCAAAGGCTGCTGGAAAAGGGCCCCTCAGTAAGTGAGGTGCCATACTGATAGGAAAAATTGAGGGCTTGCTGGCTTCAAAAATGTCATGTTTTTGCTTGACAAACATAAAAAGGTGTGTAACTAGGTTATTTAACATGCACCAGTAAGTCCATGGAAAGTGGAGATGATAAATAACAAATACAGGCTAATTTTTTTTTTCTTTCACTATGCAATTTTACCCCCAAATTACTGATGCAGGTTCTGGTTTAGCAGGTATAACAGTGTGTCTGGCATGCTAACCTATTCCGGTGGGATGGTGCAGAGACATTTCTACTCTTATTTTAGTATACCATCCTTTTCTTTCCAGATACATTACATGTAAGCTTTGCCACAGTCCTGAAAGTTTAACAAATCCAATACTTATTCTCTAGAGGATGAATTTCTTCAAGAGTAGTAGATTCCTGGCAGGACAAAAAAAGCCAAACCCAACAACCTGTGACTGGAAATTAGTCTGGATTCAACTCTTTTGCCTACATGACTGTAAAGTATGCTGTGTCACTGAAGAAAGTTTGCAGGGTGCATCTTGATGGTGCATCCAGCCTAGTCTTGTCTCAGTGGTAGTAGTACACTCGCCTTGTACTCTTCCAGCGTTTGCAGTGATCGGATTAGGGATGTTAAAGGGTACACCCTGCCTATTCCCTCTAGGTGTTTTTGACGTGTCATCCATTAATGTGACTAATCCCTTCTCCATTCTATGAAGACCGTTAAACTTTACACTTTGCTTCCTATTCTTTAGCAAGCTTTAAATCTTGAAAGGTCCTAGAAGCATCTCTGCTATGCAATCTTGTCAGATGCTGTCTGAAAATATGAAATCCCCTGGATTTACTTTATCCATAGACTCAATTATAACCTCATAGAGTCCCAGCAGGTCAGTGGGGAAGGATTCCATTCTGTAAATGGATTTACCATTTACAGAAGTCCTGTTAACTTTCACAAGATTCTGTTTATCCATTTGGTTTGTTACAGACTCTGTTATCTTCTCAGAGATCAAGGTCAGACTCGCTGGTCTATAGTTCCCCAGTTCTTTATAGAACCCTTTCTGTATCTGGGAGCTATGCTGGCAGTAGTGGCTGTTATAATAAGTTTCAAATCTTAGCCAGCAGTTCTGCATTTTCACATTAGAGCTTGTCAGTGCTCTCGGAGGGAGTGCCATGCAGTCCTACTGACTTGGGATATTTCTTGTTTATTTATCTCAAATTGATCTAGCTCCTCTGATTTATCAGCATACAAAAATTGTGCTGGGTGTGGGACTTGGAATGTCTTTGGTGTTACAGACCAATGCAAAACAATTCACAGAGCCTCTCTTCTGTGTCCTGACCATCCTAAACTTGTTCTGCATAGGGCGCTTCAGCTTAAAGATTTCTGCATAGTTCTTTCCTGCCATTATTACTCTGCCTTTTTCTAGACTGACTTTCAGTCATCTAGTCCTTGTCCAAAGCAGATAGTGATTATTATGTTATTATGGGAGGGCTAGACTATTCCCAAGAGCCTCAGCAAGGCAATGCTGTTAGAATCGTACTGCAGTGCAAAGTCTGCTGTTGACCATCAGCCCTTGCAGCCTACCTTGCTGTAGCCTTGCTATTCTTTTTTCTTTTCTGCTGGTCATACATGATACGTGCTGTAAAAAACAGCGTTTACAAGAAATGCCTCACTTGTTGCAGTGTTAATGTTTTTTTCTTTCACCCTGCTTTAGTCCCTTCAATAATAGGGACTGCAGAGAACAGATAATTCCAGAGAACTGGAATTCTCATAATTTCAGTACCTGCATCTGTAGAGCTTTGATCCCAACTGGGGGCTCTGGTTGTTGTAGCGATACTGATACTTTTACTCCCTTAGCCTTGAATTTGATTTGACCAGAATATACTCCTGCTGTGTAAGAAATAAAACAATGGAGGGTGTCCATGGAGGAACAAAGGAATTGTTGAAATATTTAGTTCTGTTGTAGATTTATGGGGCATATTTGGTTCCAGGAGAAACTTTTTTCCTAATGTTAAGTAAGTTATTAATTCAGAGTAAAGTATGTGAGATCACAAATGCAGAAGAGTAACACATGCAGAACCAATTCACCAGTGGGGATCTGAGTTGTACAGGCAATCTAGTGGGGATTTGATTTTATGAGGAACTAAATTTGTAGCTAAGCTCTGTAACAGTTGTCTAACCAGTTGTGTTGTTTCTTTTGGCAGCTAGTGGTGGAATAAAGAAGTCTGGCAAAAAGTAGTTTGATCAAACTGCAGGGTAAGAAGTGATCGAGTTACTCAATGGATCTGCAGACTTCAGAGAATCACGAAAACTCACTATCATTTGGGAAACATTGTACATTTTGTTTAGTCAGAATAAATCTTTTTTGTTAAGATGTAATATTTTCTCTCTTTACCTGTAGGTTTTGTTTTAAAAATGGCATTACTCTTTTATACTGGAAATGAAACTTTTACTGAAGACCACTTGTGACTTCATGCAGCCTGAGCGCATCTGCTGGTTTGGTAGTCATTTGTGAGAATAAATTTCAACTGCTGCTCTCTTTTGACAATAGGAGTCAGGGCCTGCATGTTAAAATCTGCAGAGTTTTAATCTGGAGGCTCAGGTTTAGCTGCCACTGTCGAAGATGTGGCTATATCAGCATATGGTCGCCTAAGAGCTAGAAGTTTTCTTTAAACGAAAGGTTGGGTTATATTCCCATTGCCAGCAAAGTGGTTAGCTTAGGGTCAACCACTATCTAAAATAATACTCCTATTCATAGTTACTACTTAGGTATGCTGTGGTGCTATGCCCTATAGTCCCAGTGGCTGCTGAACATACACTTGCCTTTGTCCTACAAATAGTCACCTACACCTTGTTTTCCTTGAACTTCTGCATACTGACAATGTCACAGCTCCTTTACCCTCACAGCAATGCCTTGTGGGAGGGCAGGGAGAAGGGCACAGTGCTTATGGGGGTAGAACTTAATTTTTGAAATTATAGCAGTGACAGTACATTGGGCATGGAAGCTTCAAGGAAGGAATATGATGTTCCCAAGGCAGGAGTTAAGGGGGAAAGAATTAACATAGGATGCTTGCTTACCTCAGTGAATGGTAATGGTGGGATGCAGACTGCTCCCTCAGTCAGGAAAGGCAGCTGTTCGCTGCAAGTGGGGGATTGCTTCTGTAAACGATGAGGCACTTCGACTGCATCTGTGGGGAGTTACATGGTGAATCTGAAGACACATTCTGGGCTCATAAGGAAGAGACTGCGGATGTTGATTGTCAGTGCACAAGGTGCTACCCAGAGGGTTAAAAAGAGATGTTTCTAGGGGGCTGGGGGTGTTCCCTTCTGAGGGTGACTATTCAGGGACACACCATTCTTCCTCCTCTTGAAACACGAGGCCCCGTTTCAGCAGGGCAGGAAAGGCAGGTACCCTCGGCGTCTGGACGAGGACGGGGCAGGCTTTTCCCCCCCCCTCAGCGACTGAGGCGGGCGGCTGCTGGGGGCCGAGCTGCCGGAGGGCTTGCCGGCAGCGCCCTCGGCCGCGGGGCGGAAGGC
>NW_009221988.1:0-257 GCF_000690835.1 Fulmarus glacialis
AGGATGCCATGTTTCCCTCCACGCCGGGATGCAGGAGGGGTCAGGGTACCCAGGTCGGCATCAGCATCCTCCGACAAGAGGGCCTGCTGGCACGGGTGCCACCGTCACCCTCCCCGGCATGCCCCATGGCATGAGGGATGAGCCCAGGGTTAGGGAAACTGAGGCACGCACTAGTGTGGCCAGCTTCTGGGCTGCGAACGTCCCTCTCCCACCTCCTAAACCCCCCCCCAGCACCCACACCAACTGCAGGGAGACCA
>NW_009221988.1:288-634 GCF_000690835.1 Fulmarus glacialis
AAGGGCAAGAAAAAAAGTGGTCAGCAAGCCCCAGCAGAGCCGACAGCCCGCACCGAGGCGGGGAGGAGAGCAGGAGGGAGGGAAAGGAGAAGGAGGAAAAAAAAAAAAAGAAAACCCACCCTTAACCCCGAGATCACTTATCATTCAGGCTGCATCACGCATCTTGAAAGTGCAGACACAAAAATGTAATGTCATAACATTCGCAGTTCAATAACCTTTGCTTCACGAGACGGCTTGAACTGTCAGAGGAGCTGGAAGGTAAATATTTCAGCGCACAGGCACTGAATGCAAAGGCGTGGGGAGGGGGGTCGGCCTCGGCTTCCCCAGCTCGCCTCGACACGTTCAA
>NW_009221988.1:693-1212 GCF_000690835.1 Fulmarus glacialis
CGTGGCGCGGATAAAATACGAGCAGATATAAAGCCAGACACCTTTATTGTTCAGCAAAGTCTTCCAACAAGTTATGAACCCGCAGCTTGACCCTAACCCATCATCTTGTTATACGGCGGAAACAAAGCCGGTGCCGGCAGCCGGGGCTGGACCGGGGCAGGATGCGGGTGGGAAGGAGCAAAACCCATCCTGCCTCCTCCACGGGGATATTTGGGTGCAATTTGCCCCCAGCTCTCCCTGTACCGCACATCTACCATGCTCCAGCCTGCAAGTGGGGCTGGGGAGAGGCACCCGCTGTCCTTCGGGAGCAGACCCCATGTCAGCCCCTTCCAATGAGCCTCCCTGCCAGCTGACAGTGCTGCAAAATCCCCGCAGCCGGGGTTAAGGGGAGCAGGACCCCGGCAAACGCAGTGCCTGGCCGCAGGGTTAATGGGGATGGCGGTGCCGCCGTGCCGTGCCGGGTGGGAGGAAGGAGATTGCAGAGCCGGGGCCTCGGCGGGAGCGGGCAGGGAGCAACGG
>NW_009221989.1:0-201 GCF_000690835.1 Fulmarus glacialis
GCCCCGCCCTCGCCGCCGAGGGAGGGCGAGTCCGTCCCCGCCCCCCGGTGAGGAGGCATGTCGCAGGTTGTTTTGTGGTAATTCACTAATTTGGGATTAGTTGAAAGACGCGGTAAAGAAAATGGGTAGAGCACGATATATTCTGTGCCTACAAAGAATTAGGCGGAGAACTCGAAGTCTTGTCCCTTGCAAAGGCGGGAA
>NW_009221989.1:226-16967 GCF_000690835.1 Fulmarus glacialis
CTGGATGGAAGGCTCGTATTTGCATAGGTGGCTACAAAAACGGGTTAGGTTTCCGAGGTTAACTTCGTACGTGTTTGTGGTAAGCCAGCAGTTGGCCGCAGGGGGTCGGTTCGGAAGCAGAACCGTCTCAGGGAGGGGCGTGCGGTGTGGGGCGCAATCTCTGGGGCCCGGCGTTGGGCCCTTGCTGTCTCTGGGCTGGCGTTCTGGGTTTCTGCTGCAACGGATCAAGCAGTTGCAGCAGACTTTTCTGTCTGAAGTAGCAGTTGTTCGTTGCAGTAGTGCTTTTCCTGGCTTCCAGGGACTCTCCACGCGTAAAGCAACGCCTCTTAGAGCGTCTTCTCCATGTGTTTACAGCGCGTTCTCAATGCTGAGGCTTGCAGTTCATATTTACGTATTAAAATGTATTTTTAGTAATTTAAGAGGATGTGTGCAGGTTGAGCATAAAATAGACTATAAACAGTTTGGTCATGTGTTTGACAGAATATACTCTTCATAATTGTCACTCGTTTTGATTTCTTTAGTTATCTGATGTAAAGGCAGTGAGTGTCTTGTGTTGGCATGAGCTGTCAGTCGTGTCAACAGAGCAGCACTGTAACCCTACCCACTGTGACACCCAGAACAAACAAACCTGCAGACCCTCGGAGCTTTTCTTAAAGAACAAATGACACCACCAAGATGATCAGTACGGATTTTGTTGTCTTTCTAAAGCACTTAATGTGATCAGAGAATTAAAGTTTCAACAAGTCATTTAACGATGGCTGAGCAGCAAATATTGTAACACCTAGATTAGGTTTCTTGCAGTTTCATAGTTATAGGTGGGGCAGTTCTTCTGGCGGTATGCATGTTCTGAGGCATTCTTCTCTAGCTTGTGTGATCAACTAAATTTATTAACAGCAATGAGGTCACTGTAATTTTCAATAAATGGTGACTTGCTGGTTTATATCTGAAGATCCATACAGCAGTAAACAATACCATTTACATTTAATTAGTTTTATTGAACCAAGAGCAATTTTATTTGTAATGAACTACATGTTATGATTAAGAATGTATTTTAATGATCTTTAAGTAAGGCGAACAAATGTTGCCCTTGACCTAATAGAGGAGATTTTTCTATGTTATTGATAACTTTACAGTGATTTTTAAATTGAGATGCAAAAGAGAACACTTTCATTGTTGTACCATCATCAAGTCATTTCCTGACTTTTGGTGTAGAAGGATGAAATGCATTCTTCTGAATTATTATTTTCAAGTATGAATTAACTAAATGCATATCAAGTTTTTTTTAAAAATCTCATCTGCTGTTGTATAAAAATAAGTTAATTTTTATTGCTTGAGATTCAAGTCTTTCATATAATCTCTTTAATCTAGAACTGTTATAATCCCCCTACCCAAGTGTTTTTTTTTTTAACTTGAGTAAGAAAATAACTGAGGTCATTTGCCCTCACTGTCTCTTAAAAGCAACGTAATTTTAGATGAAGAATACTGTTTCCACTGAATATATCAGTAGAACTATTTGGCTTCAGTGAACCAGCAGTTCAATGCTTATAGTATGAAAATAATGCTTTACTAAAGCTGAATTTCACAAAGATCAAGTCCCTCATTAGTTAAATCATTAATAAAAAGTAGTTGTCTCTCTCTTTTTTTTTTTTTTTCAATATAATTAAATCCTTTGTTTAAGGTAATTTCCCTTCTCCCTGCATTTATATAGGGGGAAGCAATGACATAACCTAACCAGGTAAATGTTTCTTGCTCAGTGAGCAGAAGTTGTATTTACATGTAGTGTTGTGTACAAATCTTGATGTTGTCTTGTTAAATTCACCATCACAACTTCTTTCAAGACATTGAGATGAGAAATGCTCAGCTTCTACTACTGGGAAAACAGCACTAGGTGAAAGAACATCTTTGTACTCCTATAGTAACCTTTATTGTTAAATGCAGTCCATATGTAATCTGTCTTCTATAACTGTATTATTCTTTGGATTTCTCTCTCTTTCCTGTATATTATAAAACTCTAGATACTGTATTTTATTGGCCTGAGAATGATGTCCATTTGGAGTACAGAGCATTGGGCTACAGAAAAAAAGTCCTTATCCCTTTTCTTTACCCTAATAATGAAAAAATACTTCAGAAAGCTACTGAGCACATGTGATATGCTTGTATGTCTTTTCTTTCTACTACTCATGAATGAAATGCCAATGAACTACTACCCCACATTTCTCTCAGAGCATAGGTTTTACATATGATTTTTAGTTTTAGGAAAAAAAGTGCATTTTTTGAATACTCTGCCGGTTCTAGTTTGTGGCATTCCAGAGTAATGCCACAAATGTGTAGGGACAGAAAGATAAGTGAGTTTGTTTCAGAATTGAAACTCAAAAAAGAAAAAAGGAAAACATGAAAGTTTAGGTGTTAAATCAGAAATACAGAAGGAGAACTAAAACATAAAAAGAAAAGACGCCAAAGGAATGTGGTAGAAATTTTTACATTTGAAATCTAACAAAAGGGAAGATCACAGTAGAAGAAAATAGAAAGATTAGAAACCAGGAAAATATATTACTGTACAAATGCCAATATACTTAAAAAGGTGGATATTTCTGATTCCTTTTATTCTAATGTTGCTTCCCAGTAAGGCATTCTTTGAAAAGTGAGTAGTTCTTGGTTGACGCATTTCACTAGCAGTTTTTATTGTGTATATGAGTATGTGTGTGGTATTAGTTTTCTGCTGTGCTATCCACTACTGAGAGACTCTTTATTTTTCTTTGCATAATAAAGCACATAATAGCCTGGATTAGCTAAATTGTAGGTGATAACAGATTGGAAAGAAGTGAATGATGAAGATATAGGACACCACACGTGTATTAGTTTCATATTAATTATTTCTCATGAACCTGATGAAAGTAAGTTGAAAGAACAAGGATGCAATGGATGAACTTCGTGTGAAAGACTACAATAATTGGCTAACGATTTAAGATAAAGATACTTTGTGAGAGTTAATGTTCAGGTTTGATTCATGTTTTAAAAAGCATATGAAATACAAAGTCTGTGTGTTTTTGCAAGGTATGAAGTGAGAGATTTCTTGTCTGCAGAATGTAAATAGAAATACAAATTCATTATTTATAGAGCTACACATTTTTAAACTAGAGTCAAAAATGTTTGATAAATGTACAATATATTTAAAAAAAACATTCATTTTGATCTGGAAAAGTGAAAAAGTAATGATATCCAAAAATCTAGCCATTTTATCGGAGAAACAAAAGGATACAAATGTGTCAGATTATAAGGCATTAACGCAGGTGGACGATTGTACCTTTAGGTAATTTTTGTAATGTTCAAATTATGTAATATTCAAATGTAGCTATTTTTTATTATATTCAAAATTATAAACAAAAAATAATGGCATGCTTTTAAAAATAGCTACATATGAGCAAGGTGTGGTTATACGTCCATGAAAGAGGCTGTAAAATTAATTCCGCTTTTGAAGAAAGCACATTCTAGCTAGCATGAACAGGGTATTGTTGCCATGTAATCTGCTCCCCAGAGATGGTGTCTGATTAGCGTTTTGCAAGATTCATCCAGTAATAAAGGATGGAGATAACCCAAATAGGTGTTACATATGGTGAGAAGGTAGACATAGACACTCTTGCATTTCATCAGAGGTTGAGATTTTTAGATCGACTGGGATTTGGTATCAAGCATCTGCTTCTCTCCAGAGTAAAAATTGGGTTGTGGATCCATGTATGAGTGATCTACTTGTGTTGAAATCTCTTAGCTGCTGTTGGTCCTGACCATCTAAAAAGCACCAAAAGGTTTGTTTTTGTGATGAGAAGAAAGTCCTTTGTATCAGGTTTTTAATAATTAAGTCTGTGGTATTCTTTCTGTGGGAGGTGGATGTTTCAGAACAATTACCTGATGAAATAATTGTTTCAGAATTTTAAGATAGATCCTCTCTGGGCCTCTAGGGACAGCTCTTAAGATCTAACAATCATCAGATTTTTTTTTTTTTCTTCCTTCCCCTGTTTATGCCATACCACCATCTATTTATAGAGCCTGCTACTGTAGTATCTAAGAGTCTCTTATTCTTCTTAGTTTTAGGATAGGAATGTTCATGGGTTGTTTGCTGTCATGAGTAAATAGTACCACGTATATTAGACCTAATTTTATCAGACTAGTTTAGTGTATCCCTGACTTTAAGCATTTGAGTAATCCTGTTGAAGTATCCAGGCTTTCTTGAAGCTGATGGGGTTTTCTAATGGGTTGACTGCAGATGTGCTTGAGCATTTAAGAGAACTTGAATCAATTTCATTGTTTCCTCTTGTATTCAGTTGGCTTTGTCCTTGCTGGAAAAGTATTTTGTTTCCAATTTCATTAAAAACAAACAAATAAAAAACCCACTTTATTTTTAAAAGAACAAATACATGGAAAATATTTTAAGATTATACTATTATAAATTAAAATGGGGCTCTTAAGAGAAAATAAATTACATAAAATTTCTAACTCATGTTACAAATTTAAAACAGTTTAGTGTTTGAACTATCAACACATTTAGAATATCATCTTGGATCTGGTTCATTTATAGCAAGATGTACTGAAAAAACAGTGCATTTCTTAGTTGGGTAAAAATTTCGTGAACTTACCTTGGGGTGAAGGTCATAAACTGGAATCTTTACTACTAAAAGGTTCTTCAAAATATGTGATTAAGTTTAAATAACAGTAAGTACCTTAATCTGTTTTACAGGATCTCTTTTCAATCAATGCTTATGTTTATGCTCAGAAACCACAGCTGGATATTCACAGTTTTGAGGGTACCTTCACACGGGTAAGTAGTGTATGTAAATACAGTTCTACTTCTCTCTTCCATTTCTCAATGTAAGTGAAACCTATACTTAGTGTCAAAGTTGTATCAGATTTTTCCTTAGCTTTACAGCGGTATTTTTTTCCATGTTCTTGCTGTGGCAATACTTCATATGAACGATATCCTGGTAAATATGTGTTGCAGAAAGCTAATACAAAAAGAACATCTGAAAAAAGCAGAATCTGAGAATTGGATATTTGTTGACATGACTATAATCTTTTTATATGAAACCATTTGTATAGTAGTATATATTGTTTGTCTCCAGGCATCTAATGTATTGTTCATATATGTCAAAAAAGTGGCAAGTTGAATATATTCAGTAGCCTGAGACAATACAACTGTTAGTTTATGTGCAATAAAAATGTGCCTTGTTTAACAGCATTTCTGTTCAAGGGAAAGATAGTACTTCCAAAGTTCAGTTATCTCAAAAAGTAAAATAAAACTAAAAGCTACTTATGGGGGCTTTATTAAATCTTTTTTCTTGCTATAATTATATTCAAAACCAAATATGATAATAACAGTGCAATAACTTCAGTGACTTTTTTCTGTTATTTTCAAAAGGTGTCCTGCTAACGTTAACCCTTTAAAGCAGGGTGTCCTAATAGGTAGTAAATTTTTTTTTTTTAGATCGCTTTACAGATTTGTAGCATTATGTTAGCAGATATAGTGATTGTTTTGTTTATTTTAGCCAAACTCAGTGTTAGTAGACTCATTCCTCTTGATAGTTTGTTTCTAAAATAATTTGAGAGAATTAACTATTATGGAGGTAGAGAGAAGGGTTTTTTATACCCAAGTGACTCAAATTGGTAATAGATTTTGTTCAGTAATTGGAATTCCAGTTCACAATTCTAAGTACACTGATGAATGAGATATTGCAGTTGTTGGCTCTTGAAGACCAATTTATACTAGTTATATAGTTCATGCCGCCTACAAAGTAAATGTCATTTGCCCACATCTTCTAAAGCTGTAAGCAACAATGTTTACTTAAACCTTGTATTGACCAATTGTCCAAATGAAACGTCTATTAACAGCTGTAAAATTCATGTTATTCCTGTCCCAATGGCTAAGTGTATACTTTTCTAAATATAAATTGAACTCCTCAGAGCCTTTTTAACAACTCTGGTACGTGTAATCGAGACATTGGGAAATCATCACTAAACAGTTGCTCCCTTTTGTGGTTCTGTTTGTACGTATAATAAGAGCTGTATGATTCAAGCATCCCTGATATGTGTAAATAACCCTGATGCATTTTATGCTTTCAGGTTTACATACATGTTGTTTTGACTGCTTCAGTAGGAAGGGCAGTGTAAACTGAACTTGTGTGTGCATGCATGTGAGGGCACTACCCTCAGATTTGGTTCACAGTGGATCACACTGTAGATATTTTTAGATTTTTGTTTGTTAACGGTGTACCTTCTGCGTAGTGAAATGTTGTTTTAGGACACTTGTTTACTGATTTATCTTTTTCCTTCTGCTGTGAGCCCTTGTTTCTTACACTAAATCAGTTTTTGCATCTAACTTCCATTTTATGTTTAAAAAAAATCAGTGTGCTTAGTGATGCTAATGCATACATTTTTCCTACTTAAGCATTGATGTTCAAAGAATTCTTGCAAGGGTAGGTTGACAGGGTAATAGCACATTGATTTTTCTTTTCTTTTTTTTCCCCCATTATGAAGACAGAGTACTAACAATGTAGAAGACAAACTTAGATAATTTCACACAGTGCATGACCATAAAACAAAATAGAAACTTAGGTGCACAGCTCTGGAGTTTTTATGAGGGAACAACTTCTCTTAAGTACTCCTATGTGAGAAATATATCCACAGCAAACCTGATAGCTGACAGAAGATACCTTTTGCAGTACACCTGCATAACCACGTCAGGAGGAATTAAAGCTCTGCTGTACTCTATTGATGTCTGCCGGCTTCACATGAAGTCATTTTCTGTTGTCTTCCGTGGATTTTGGTGCATTATATGCAGTCAGTGCATGAAAGTGAGTGTGTGTCCTTGCATGGGCATGTGGGAAAGATCATGTCTGCCCCTTAAATAATGGCATAAGTTTATACCTCTCCTCCTCTCCCCTCTTCTGGACATCCTGCCAAGAAACAATAGATGAGCTAAATTAGCGTTCTGTGAAAATGTGTGAGATTGTTTTATTTGTTCTCAGGGCATTGTCCATGTCTTGGCTGAGCTTAATTTGAAATAGCTTTGCACAGAACAGGGATTTACACAGACGTAACTGCTAGAGTTTCTCTTTTGTCTGATGCTTCTATGTAGGCTTGATAAATTAGGAAGCTATTTCATCAATTCTGAAAAAGCATGAGAAAAACACGTCAGTAGAAAGAGAATAAAAGGTAGCCATACTTCTTAACCCAACCAGTTGCAGCCCAAAGAGTACTCTATTGTATTACATCAGCGTGTACTGGCATGACCAGTATTATTTACCTTTTGCTTACAGCTTCTGTGCAGAATTATGGAAATTCTCTTTGCTTTTGATCTTGGCTGGTTTTTGTTTAAATTTGGGTCCTTCTTCCACCATTCCCTTAAGAATCTTTTCCTTGAATTTCTCCTATATTGCAGCTCTGTCCTGTCACCTCAGTCTCTTCATTTACTTTGGAAATAGATGTAAATCTTTTTTTTTTTTTTTTTTTCCTTTATTGCAGTAGGAATCTCAGAGAACTGATTCCTTTGAGTTTAGTTCATCTGCTGTAATGAACTTTTTTTTTCCTATGGTACAGAACTATTTGGTATAATTTTTTCCAATATAGCACCTTGTCAGATGTTTTAAAAAACTACCTTGATGCAAAACCTGTTGCATGTAGCTGTTGATACTCTGGAAAAATACATATCAAGATGTGACCACTGAAAATTCTTTATTAATTTATGAGTAGAATCTCTGGCCTGGGGCTAATTATACAGATGTTTTCTTGGATAAGTCCTGTATTTTAGTAGAGAGAATGTTCAGTCATTTTTTTACTTCATATTTGCTGTTAGAGAATTACCTGTTTTGAAGCAATGGTTGTGTTCACTTCAGTCTGGCTTAATTTTAAGTTGTCACTGAAGGGAATGGTACTGTGCTTTGGAACTCCTTTTTACTCACCTGCCTTGTGCTGGCACTAACAGCTATATGGACAGCCAGACTAGGGAGCTAACGTGTGCGGAACCTAATATGACCCTGTCCAAAATACATATGCCGGTAAAAGGAACTTAGCAAGAATAACTAACTGTGGGATTGGGGTGGGGAAGGAATCTCTTTCAGTGATGCAAGTAAACTAATGCGTATTCTTCCACTTTCCTACAAAAGTTTGTGGGGGTTGTTGTGCTGCATCCTGTCAGGGAGGAATAGAGCTAGAAAAGGTCAAATGGAAGTGGTACACTGGTTCATTCAAGGATTAGGTATTTAGTCTCAAAGGCCTTTGTTATTATCTGAAAAAAATTCTAATAAATTGTAGCTTTGAAACCTTTAGAATGGCTCCTTGAAATCTGTCATGATCCTTGGTCAGCTCTATTATGAATTCAGGACTGAGAGTAGGATATATTCAATTTTTACTTCACTGCTCATCTGTTCCTTTTTCTCTGCACGTGTAAGAGCTACAGACTAATTTCCTAGAATAGGAACTGTAGACAATTTAAACCTCTATGATCAATACTGCACATGACTTAAAAAACTGAGCCTGAATATGAAGCTTGAATACAATACTGAACTGCACTATTCTGCTAATGAACTTAATTCAGAATTTAAAGACCAATAAACATACAGCTGCCAAATGAAATTCAACCCAGCAGACCTTAAGTGGAAACTTCATCAGCTGGACAAAGAAGCCCTTGTATGTTAAATTTCTGCTACTAGAGTGAGTGATGGATTTCATTTACCCCAAAGCACGTTGTTCTGTTAGCTGTAGTAGTGTCAGAAAATTTGCAGAACCATTTCTCCTTACCACAGACCCGGTCTTATTCAGGAATTTGAGTCCTTGTCCCTTCCCTGCTTCATCTATCCCTACCATATCTCCAAAAGTAGAAATAAAAATGTGAAACAACTAAACTCGTAACCCATAAGTACACTTTTTATTTTTCATTTGAGTAACTTATGACAAATGAAAAATAAGGTTAAGTCGTCATCCATTTGGGTATGGAAGGTGTGGTATTTGGTAAACTGAATGAACTGTAGAAAGGTGGAAATATTAGATGAGGGCGTAAAGACATGAAAGGATCATAAGGAAATAAGCAGAAGGTAACTGATCAGCCAAACCATTCTGTTGATGAGCATGGCATGAGTGGAAAGAGATATAGCTCATTAGATGTTTTCCTATTTTGAATGACCTAAAAGGAGGCATTTCACTAAGTCTTGTAGCAGGTAGACATGGGACAAGTGACTTTTTCCTGGCTGTGTTGTCAGCTCTCCATAATCACTGCAGGGCTTTCGATTTCTTCTTGTAGCATGGAAGAGTTTCATAATTCACTGTCTTAAAATCTGCTAACTGAAGAATAAACTAAGGCAGAAAAAAAGATTTTCCTAGCTTAGTATCCTATTCCTGACAATAGCCAGAAGCAGACTGCTGGGAAAGAGAATAAGTCTAGAATAAGGAGATGTAATGCCTTCTCAGAAGATTCTTCCGTCTCTTAACAACTCGTGATGTGGGAACTTCCTGAATCAGAGCTGGTTTCTGTAAGTAACCTGCAATGACCTTTCCTTCTTTAAACTTATCCAGTCCCTCCTTGAACCTATGTAACCTTTTAGCATTCAAATAGAAAGAAGTTGTACAGGTTAATTACATATTTTTATGAAGAGCAATTGCCTGTTGTTTTAATTTTGCTGGTTTTATTCATGACTTTTTTCTTCTTTGGTAAGAATCAGCAGTATCTATCCTCCCCTTCTAGGGGCCCATTTCATAGATGTCTGTCATGTTCCTCATTAGAGTTCAGGTTTATTTAGTCATATCTAGTATGGAAGCTAAATTGACCACCCTTGTTGCCCTTTTTGAACATTTTCCAGTTCTTTTTGTTTTCTGTTTGGAATAAGGGGAGGGGAGGAGGGATTTAGAACTACATACTTAAGACTTAGGCAAGCCATGAATTTCTTTGTAGTAGCATGATTTGTTGTTGTTGTTGTTGTTCTTTTTTTCTCTCCTAGTAATTCTAAGCATTTAGCTTGTTCTTGACTATTAAGTTAGTGTTTTGGTAGATTTGTAATAATCCCAAAATTGGTTTTCTGAGTAGTCATGACAATTTCTGAGTAGTTATGAGTTCTGAGTAGTTTTGATCAGCTCAGAGCTCGTCACTTTGTGAAGTTGGGATGTTTTCTTCCTTTGTGTGCGTCGCTTTACATTTCACTGTATGGAATTTCCTTTGTCCACTTTTTTGTAGGATATATTAACCTACCCAACTATTAAATCATAGGTGTTTTTTCTATAGCTATTTTGTTCTGAAGTCTTACTTCAGTCTTATCTAAGATTACAATTATAAAGGTATGCAAAGATATAGCAGTGAACACGTCTTTGAATTCTACAGCTTTTCTGTATCTGTTTTCTGTACATTTAATTCTGTGCTAATGGCTAATTAAAACACGATGCTTCTGTCAAAATTCAAATTCTCTCTTCATGCTGGAATTCAACATAATGCAAAAATGATTACTCCAATATGATTGCAGTTTTAGTAAGTGGTAGATGGGAAATTCTCTCTTTCAGTGTTTTGGGGGAGCTATTTGGAGTGCCACTGTGTACAACAGGTATTCTGTATAGAACTTCTGGGGGCAAAATACAAAAACTTTCTCATTCTTGAGACTAAATTCATTGCAACTGTGGTATTCACATCTATGTCCTATCACTGTATGTTGATTGTAAAAGACTGACCCATTTCCATGCAGTTGCAGTGTTTGACTGAAATACGGGATCTTTGTGGTCAGCTCTCTGTTAGTATGCGTCATCCTATATATGCTTGCTGGGGATTTCTCTGACAAACTCTAGCATGATTTGCTCTTTGAGGTACAGTAGTGAGTTCTTATAAATAAAACCATTTTCCTTGTACATTGTTTTCAGTTGACCTAGTGATGCAGTGAGAAACTCCACAAATTTCTTGGTCAGAATACTTGAGCAGAATTTCCTTTTTTTGCAGTGTATGATGGTAGGTAGAATTGTGAAAATCAAGCAAGTTGAAACAGTTTGAACTATGCAGAATAGTTTGTGGATGACAAAAAGTAATCAAGACTAGCATGTGTGTTGCTGACTGAGAACAATCTGTGCACCTCATGGCAAGTTGTGTGAAATTAAGACTCCTGTTTGGTGCCAGGCCCACCGTTTGGGTTGAAAATGGCAGCCTTCCACTCTTGTCACAAATGGCTAATCAGTATTGTCTGTATGAAAGAATTTCAGGAAAGTTGTACTGTTAGATTCAGGAATTCTTGAAAAGCCCATGATAGGAATGAAAAAATTCGGTATCTGTTTTCAACTCGTATATGGCCAGTTCATACCCTATTTCTAGCCTTGTAGAAACAGATTCTGAAACCTTCAAATAAGTTCCATATGGAAACTTACCACTGGACGTGGTCATGTTTCAACATTATAGGTGTAGATGGCAGTATCTCCACCTACTGCCATGCCCCAAACAGCTGCAGTTAGTACTTTGACTATATTACTAGCATCTTCCTCTGGAAAAACTAGTATTCTTCGATAATTTCTACTTAGACTTATATGTCTATACACTGCTTAGTTAGGCTTTCAGAAGGCTGAAATAATCACAGAATCCGAATAACCTAGAAACAATTGTAAATCAAACCGGGAATCTAAGCATTATGAAGTTAGGAAAAATTATCAAAAAATTTAGGCTATGGATGAACCCTATCAAAGGCACTCATCTCAGAAATAAGTTACCGAGTGTTACAGAGATGATTGATAATTGCCACAAATTATACTTTATTGAGCTAGATCAGAATACTCTTCTTGTATTTAACATGTCAGTGATCAAGACTTCATGTGTTACTAATAGTACCAATAATTTTGAATATTGTTATAGCTGCTGATCCTGTTTTACCTTCAGAGATATATTTTCAGTTCTCTACAGCTGAACATTTCTTGGCCTATCAATATGAAGTACTTCTGCTGTTATGTATTAATATCTTGGAATTCACTTTTGCTCTTTTGTAGTACTCCCCAACTCCTGAAAATTCCTACATGATATCATGTTACTCCATTAGAGTGGGCTTGTGGTTGCTGTCGTGTCAAACCTAAAGTATTTTAATTGTTAGGAGTATGGCAAATAATTCTTGCAGTATTAATTCCTTAAGTAAGAATCAAAAAATACTTCTACTTTTTCTTAATGAAAGACTAGTCTTACAGAACATCGATGATTCTTGACAGAATTTTTACTTCTTGTATGAGTCTTGATTCAAAACCTGTGGTTTTCTTCTTATACCTAATTCCATATCCATCCCTCTCTTCCCCTCTATTTTTGACAGAATGGTTCTTTATGCCTTTTAAACAATGATTTTGCTTCACTTAAGAGAATAAGAGCTATAGTTCCCTTGCTATGTAGGGATCTTTTGAAGTACACACAAAAATACGTCTGTTTAGTTTGAGATTTTTCTTTTTTAGGAACAGAGATTTCCAAGCAGCTCATCCTGTGGTTGATGATTGTTTCAAAATAAAGATGAGAAATGGACAGAGGTTTTGATTATTGACATTATGTAGAATTTATTGTGTACTTCAGGAAATCAGTGGTCCCCCTTTTCCTGCAAAATGTTTAGCACAATCTGTAATTTGATCAAATACACTTGGTTATCCTACCTCTTAAAGTTTCCTTTGGCTGTAAACAGCACATTTCAGCTGCTAATGAGTAACAAATCTGTACGTGTTCCAAATTGATTGTAAGAGATTAAGTCTGTTTACAATCTGTGGACCATTATTGCTTGGGAGGAGAGACGGGAGGAAAAAAAGGAAAGTTTAAAATAATCATGGAAGCAATTTACTATTGGAAGTATTTTCCCATTGGATATGTAGTTTGTAAATATGTGGTAAGGCAACACAAGTGTGCATTTCTTTTTGAAAGTCTAAATATTCTTCCCTGAAGTTGATATGATGTCACTTGGCTTGCAAAATTATGATGACCATAACTTATTGTATGAATTATAGATGATTTAAATTGTCATAGAGAACAGGGTATTAATTTTTGGTGGTTAGTGTTCACAACTCATTTTAACTGCTTGGTGTAGCAAACTGTTCTGCAGTTTGATACATCTGAGGAAAAGAATATGTTCCTTTTAAAACGCTATTGACTTTGGTTCTTTGAGTTTAAGTTGGGTTTAAATAAGAGGAACTCCAATCAGTATTTCCCTTTTGGAAAGTTATTTTTGTGTGTGTGTATTTTTGTGTGTGTATACAGACAAATAAAGTATGTGCAATGAATACTATTATACAATCACTGATACAAGGATGCAGACATCCTGTGCAAATTATTCTTATTCAGATAGTTTGGCATTGTTCTTAACTATGACTGTTTGTGACGTTGATTTGCTTAACAGCTGTTCATATTTTTACAGGAAGACAGTGATCCAGCAGTTCATGAAAGCCTAAGCATAGAAAATACGTTATGGGCAAGCACTGTTGTTGCTTCAGGTAAGTGTTGCAATAACAAAGTTGATAATGTATCTAAAAACTTCTGTGGAAGCATATCTTTATTTTTACAATGTGAAATATTAAAGGCTTTTGAAAATCTTTTTGTCTTCCAGGCTGTTAATCTCTTGCTCCTTTGTTGTCTGCCTTCCCATTGGTTTCATCATGCTACTCACAATATTTTCGTACCTTTTAAATCCTCCTTAATAGTTAGTTGTTTTTTTTTTTTTTTTACTTAAATTTTGCTGTTTCAGTAGTGCTGTCCCTTGTACCCCACTGAAGTCACTGACCTTTTTGTTTTAATTAAAACTTCAGGTTGTAAAGTGCTCTGTTCAGCTCACTGTGGATAGAGTCCTGCTAAAAAGCAAGGGTGGTTTTGCATTTTTTAGGAGTTTTGCTTTTATGTATGCTCCATGCTGCAGGTAAAGTTTGCTTAAAATCTTTTATCAGGCAAAATCTTAATGAGAAATTATAGATCAGTTATACAGTTATGTAATTTTAAAATAATGAATAATGGGATCTAAATATTAGTAATGTTTCGTATGTGTCCCAGGTATTATAAGGAGTTCACATTATCTAGATGCTGTTATTCAGGCTTTAAGCCATTTTTAAGAGCAGAAAATTATTTTCTTCCATTTTTGCTCTTTGTAAGAAAAGTTAAAAGGACTGTAGAAAAAAGAGCTGTGGTTATTCTTCTGCACAAAAAGACTGAGAATAAGGAATTGGGAGAACATGGTTTCTGAAAAGGAGCTAGGATTTAAGATAGGGAATTGAAACAACTGGAAACATGAGCCAAGAGGAGGAGGGGTGTGGAGGGAGGGGAAGAAAGTAAAAAAGGGTCTCCACTTAACTTGTAAAGTTAGTCCCTACTATGAAGACTTCCAACATCAGTGAGATGTAAGAACCCCGCTGAAGGGTTGTGGGGAAGAGATCAAGTTTGAGGAGGTGGCCAAGGCGTCTCTGACTGAGAACTCCTTTCCAGAATCTGAAAAGATTGTCATGTTCTTTAATGCTCAATGTTGTTTGGTTTGATTGCACTGCAAAACTATTATCTCTAGAACTGTTCTATCAAATGGATGATGCCTAAAATTGTCCTCATGTTTTTAACTTAAGTAGCCAAGATCTGTAACTGTGTGTAAAAAGATGCTGCTCGTGAATTATAACTTTCAATACTGTGTAAATTTGCTTTGAGTTTGCTTTTCCCCAAATTTATGTATGAGGGGAAACTACGCTCAAAGAGTATACATCTGCAAAGTCAGTAATTCTGAATCAGTAATTTTGAATTTTAAATGAAAACCTTTCATGTTTTCAGTTCCAAGGTAGATGATTTGATTTTGTTTAGAAGTGTAGCTAAGGTCTGAGGCCTCTTGGTCTGCCATCTAAAGTTGGCACCCAAATTAATGGAAACAATGCTCCTTAAAATTTATGCCTTAGCATACGTTTGGGTTTTTTACTTCTGAGGGGTCTTGTGAAGGTTTAATTTTTTATGGAGGACTTAAGTTCATTATTAATGATGGCAGTAGAAAAACATGGGAGAAGATAATTCTCTTGTTGGAGCATGGTTTTGAATAGTGGAATAAGACTCTAAGGGAGACTCAGGGCCACTCACTGAATGATACAAAGTAAAAGTATTGAATGGCTCTTCAAGACTGTAGCCCCTTCTGAAGGGAAAAATAACATGTGATCAAGCAATTAAAAATGGTGTCATGATGTGCATACAGAAGTTAGTTGAATTAAAGTAGCAGAAGGAAAAAATTTCCTGCAGTAAGTGGTTTTGTGACATTAATTATATCTTCTTAATCTAAACTTTGGCTTATCATTCATTTCAGTTATGTCATCTCATGTATTAACTACAATTTAATATTGTGATAATGTGCTCCTCTCATGTAAGTACTGCAGTTATCAAGCATATAAGATTTCTATTTGGATACTTATTTGTTCTGTACAGCATCATAAATCCAGACCTTAAGAATTGCTCAGCACCTCTGTGGAGGTAATTTTAGCATTTGACAGGATTAGGCCTTTAACGAAGAGTAGGAGATTATTGCCTTCAGTCTGTTGTTTATCTAATAAGGAATTTATAAGGTCTTATAGGTGCACTGTGCATATAGCCATGAAGAAGACCATAAGGCAAAACGATTAGCGGATTGTTAAAACTAAGATGTTCTAGATTTGGTTGATAACTGATGAATCGTCCAGTTGTTTTCATCTCACTTCCAAGTTGAATGTACATAGCTAAATTAGGATACTTGATGCTAAGCTAATTAAATTTGAATTTTTATAGCTTTTTTAAAAAAAATTAGACTTCATAATTGAATTTCCAAGACATGTGACAACTGAAAATCTTGTTAATAAAAACACTTGTCACTGTCTGACTGCATTATAAACACATATAAACTGTCTTGGTTAAAGCCTACTATGGCAGGATGTCAGAGGTGGACTCTGCCTACACAAGTTTGCAGGTTCCTCTGCATCCCCTCCCCTACCATGGCCTGTCACAGTCCTTGGTTATATCTGAAAAATTCAGTGCTTGCACACAACTTCTGCAGACAAGTGCCACTCAGATTCCATGAAAACAGAAGAATAAACAGCCCGTAGCATGTGAAAGTCTGTACCTCACCTCAACCACACTTGTATCTTATACTGTCTAGGCTCACAGTTCTTTTACTTGCAGGTATTTTTCACCCAAAAGTATACGATGTCTATGTGCAAGCCTGATCTTCTATTACTTTGCCGCTTTGATTCAAGAAAGTGGGTTTGTAGCCTGTGCCCAGATGGTAGGGGATAGAGTTCTGCCCTGCAACATTGCCTGTACCTCTCTCCATTTACCTTAAGACTCTTCAGTATGGCAGTCTTTAAGGCATCCTAGCTTGGAAGGCTGCTTCCTCCAGTGCTCCTCAAGCAGCCTGGATATCATCTGTTACTAAGCCAAGCAAATATGTGACCCATTACTCCTGGGACTATGTTATGCCCTTGCCAACCCTTTGGAGGTTGTTACAAAGCATTCTGGGTCAATCTGCATTACTATCTTGACATATTACTGACTGATGCTGTCAGTCTCAGGGGTGGAGACAGGGAGCTACATCACTGACACCCAGGAAAGGAATATGTAGCTGAGTTGCCGATACAAAGCCTTATTTAATTTTAAAAAAGGTTTTGCATAGGACATACAGGACAATTGTTGGGCAGGGGGGTTCTCCTTCCATTTTCCTCCTTCCAGTGATTAAATATATGCTGAATTTCATAGAATCACAAAATAATTTGGGTTTGAAGGGACCTTTAAAGGTCA
>NW_009221990.1:0-11720 GCF_000690835.1 Fulmarus glacialis
AGTTACCTTCGCGCCATTTGGGCGCCCCCTGCTGCCTGGGCAGCCACCCGCTCCCGGGCGGGGGCTCTGACCGCGCCCGCCATTGGCGCCTCAGCGACTCTTCTCAGCGCGGGGACGAGGCGCCTCGGAGGGAGGCCGCCACGCGACGAGAGTTCTCCCCACGCGTCCCTTCCTGCTGCATGAAGGCAAGACCCCGCCCCGTGTCGCCCCACGCTTACAGCTGCTGTCCGTTGGCTAGCAGTGAGTGATTCAGTCACGCGTGACTTTTGGGGAGGTCTGAGAGGAAGGGAGGGAAGACCGCTCGCTCTTCCAGCCAAACGATAGGCAGATTTAAATCTTCAGGACCGCAGAGAGACACCATCTTTTATTACTCTGCCCCCTCTTCCCAGGCTTGGCCTTTCCCTCCTTCCCTTTCCTGTGCTACAGCTGGCATGATTGTCAACTGGAAACCTAGCCAGTGATTAGCAACCATCTGGTGCCAGACACCTCGAAGCTCTGAAAGGTATCTTTCAAGGGATTGCCTTAGTCTTCAACAGAAAGAGATTTTATTCCTCCTGCCTGCAGGCTAGACGCCTTTCCCCCCATGCCCTCCCCTGTTTGCACCTTTTTTGTCTTCAGAAGCACACATCCTCAGTTGTTTGCAAAAAAGACTGCAGAGCATCTGTACCACTACAGGTTCAGAGGAAAAAAAAAAAGGCAGAAAGGTGAAGCACTAATTGGTCTCCTTTACAATTTCAATCCTTTTATTGGAGAGACACTGATACTGCCTTCCCTTTTCTCTAACAGAATCTCTCCCTACAGCAGGTCAGCACAGGAAGGGGAGACAGGTCCCTGCACAAGGGAGAAAATAAAGCGTAATTCCTATCCTTCCCTCTCCCCCCTGGTAGCATAAACATTTCAGCAGAAACCAAAAACTGCTTCACTAAAGCAGCAACAGGTTAAGTAACACTCTACTTAAATAGCAGCATCTGGCTTAAATTGATTAATGTTAGGAAGAACATTAAGACTAGTTCTAGTAAATGAAAGAAATATCATGCTCCTTGTTGTTTAAATTTAACATTTAAAGCTAATATTGTTCAGGTAACAGTGAAAATAATCAGTATTCTGTTTTGAGATGCTACCATTAACCTTTAGTAAATGCAACCGTTCAAGAGTAAGGTAATGCTGACAAAAAAAAACCAAACAACCAACCAACAACCAAAAAAACCAACACAACACACACCAGAAGGCAGAATTTCTGAATGCAGCCTAAGGCTCACCATTAATCAAAAGAAGAGAACAAGTCACTCCATCATTTACATGCCTTTAAAGTCTAGAGTTACGTTCTGAAAACTGAGTTTGGAGTCAGTTAGGAGTCAGCTTTTAATTGAGAGGAAAGCTAAGGTTGACTAAAATTTTTAAAGCCTCACATGGGAAGGTGGTATTTAACTTTTTCTAAAAATACTGTGAAGATAACATGGCTTTTTAAAATTTGCTTAACCATATAGGCCTTTATAGACTTTTGTTGAAGTGTCTCGCCCTCCAACAGAAACAAGAGTGTTACAGTTTTACCTTTTTTCATTTTATTAGCACAAAATCATGTAGAGAGTGAAGACAAAGAGGTACACATGCACTTAGAACATGGAAAACTCACTGCACAAATGGGAATGATTTCTTCTTTCCTGTGATCTTGCCAATTACTTCTCCTCTCACCTTGAGTACTAGAACACTGTGATAGAGCTTGCAAGCTTGCAAAACCCAATCTTACAGGCCCGCAGCACTTCCGTAAAAAAACCCTGCAGTTCCATTACCAAAAAGGGGCTCAGCCTAGGTTCAGAACTACAACTGCTATTAAGAGAACTGAACTAGAGCACTTGAATTCCCAAGTCTCCTGCTGACTGTGGTAACTTTTGGAGCAGATCCTTTATGTATTTAGTATCATACAACATCTTTAAAACAAAGGAAAAACATTTACACAGTATGTGCATACACCCTAAAGTTAATGCATGTATATTCATTTTTACATAGTTCAATGAAAATCCGTTCTATAAGCACAGAAGCAATCCTGTGGTTATTTCTGACCACATAAATACATCAGTTGCAGAGATCGCTCACAGTTACAGATCTTCTTGCAGAAACTTTTATAGTGGCACTTGTACAGTCAGTTGGTCCAGTGGCTTCGCGACACCTATACACACATAGGGACAGGTAAAAAGAAGCAAGATCTTTATGGGCCAGTAGCTGAGCTTACTGCATAGCAAGGCTGATGTACAGTATGACATCTGCAGTAATAATACCAATAAATTAGATTAAAACAATTCAGATATACTTCCCATAGTATGAAAGCCAGCATTCACAAAATCTGAAAAAACACTATTCTATTCAGATTGCATGGCGACAAATAAGAAGGTGTTTGCCACAGTACAGAATCAACACACTTTCGATGTCCAGTATTATTAGTAGATTGTGGCACACTGATATTTAATTGCCATGCAAGGATAACACCTCAGACATCTTCTTAGGAATTCTCTTATCAGTCAGAGGGTAGAGAGACATCCACCATCAAAAGTCAGTAACTGTCATTTCTTCGCTTGGGAATAGCTGAAAGTGGTTGCCTTATTCCAACAGATGGCAGACATTTCAGTTTAGTTAGCCATGCAGTTGTGTTGTGAATAGGATTAATCACATAGATTTATGACATCCATGTTTTTGCAGAAGAGAGCAGGTAGTTTATTTCTGGTTTTAATACTTCCCTTCCATCAAAGGGGACATAGCAAGAAGCGTGGTCTGAAAGCAAAGTATCTTAAAATGAAGCTCTGGGTCAGCTCTCCAAACAAACATAGAATCACTAGAACAGAGCTCTACCTTGCATTCACTTAACAAGTACAGAATTCATGAGAATACTCTGAGGACACTGGTGAGAGCAAGAACTACTTTATGGAATGATTTGTGAGACCAGCCTCACCAAACAAAAAGCCTGAGTTTCACAAGCCTAAATAACACCACCATCTTTTTTTTTTTTTTCCATGACGAAACGGTAAACTTAAGCAAAAGCGAATATTAACACAGGTTAATTAAAAAAAAAAAAAAAAAAGGTGAGCAGCTGACTATTCAGTGTTTCACGCAAAACTCAACTCAATAATTTGTACGTTTTGACCGGGCAATCAGTCAGAGACTGTTAAAATAGGACTCCAAACTGAAAAACCACTGCACTTGCAAGAAAGCTGGTTTCAAACCGGCATTTTTAACTCCACTGGCCTCTAAGTATTTTTACAGTAGTTTCAGTTGACCAACATGAGTTACAAGCTGCTGTTCCACAGTTAGCGCCACTCTTCTCCTGTGAAACATACTTCAGGCTTTCAGACTACTCTTCTCTTGTTCCACAAAACTTTGGAGTGAAGAGCTGACAAGTCTATCCAATGTCTTTAGTTTTCCTCTAGACTGCATTCCTAGGTGTGCCATTGTGAGTCACTGCTTTCATATTTGAGGCGCTGGATTGATGGTTGCAGATTCTGTGGGAGGCAACACCTACTTCAAAGACTTCATGAATGGCTTTGCGGAAGCAATGAAAATTGTAGTCTATCAGACCTGTCAAGAAGGAGGGGGAGGGGAGAGGAAAAACTGTGCTCAGCTTGGCACATTTACATAATCAACAGAGCTTCAAAATAAATATAAAATGTTTCGTGTAATGAACAGCTATTTTGCTACCTTTTTTAGTATGAATTTGGATTCAGAAGATTTAACCAAGTTTTACTTTATTTAGACTGTCTCAGTTTTTCGAAAAAAAAAAGGTACTCATTTGGAATGCAAGGTGTATATTCATAATTAAACAGCAGGTGAGGGGACAACACAAGACTCTACCCCCAAAAAACATGCTAGTACAGCACGACCATCACTTGAATGTTATCTGGCACTTTATGTCATTGATAAATATCCTAACTGTGGTGAGAAAAACTTTGAGATCAAATACAGTACAGTTATTAAAAGAACACATCTGCTTTTTCTCTTTTTAAAATGCCAAGGTAAGTACTGTCACCATGTAAGTCGAATACTTTGAAATTAGGGCCTATGCTGTCATTTCTACCCTGTAACATATGCAAGACCATTCATACTATCATCTCCTACAGGTCCAAGCAACTATATAGTTGGTTAGACCTGCAATGTATTAAACACTTGGTTCTAAGTTCCTACCACATAGCCTACCACTGTTGATTTCTTCAGTCATATGTTAAAAAAATTGCATCAGTGCAACACGTGATAGACAATATGGCTATTCACAATACAGCAGCTGTCAAGCAGAACATAACAAGCATTATTCCATTCTACTGATTCCACTATAGCAGATGGTAGTAACACAGGCCATGTGAGCTACATAAGTCATTTCAGCAGGAGCGGTGATTCACAAGAATAAAAATAATACCTCTTTATACATATCTCTAGGAAAGGAGAAAATTCCTCCCAGAAGAAATTAAACAAATCTAGTTACACAAAAATCAAGGTGACTTGTAAAGTCATATTAATATTTTATAGTTGATAAAAAACATTAGATAAAAGCCATTCAATGGGGGCAAGTCCTTACCTTTGCGCTCAAAACTTTCTTCTCTAAGAATGCAAACTAATGCCAAAAACTTTGTTACTTCCTTTAAGTACAGGACCGTTGTGTTATTGAGCTTGATAATAGCCATTGACTCTTTATCATAAGCACTTCCAGTGCCATCTTCCTTCAACCTAAGAAAGAACGAGTTAACCCAAGACGTAATCTAGTAAGCACGCATATGTAACTTCAAGACAAATACCTGTTAAATGCAGTTAGCAGAATATTACTTATACTGAACAGTGAGCAAGTGAAGAACCTGCAATGCAGGTCTTAACGCTATCGTAAGACCATTATCACACCTTAAGTTTCTCAGGAAAGCTAGACCTGAGTCTAGCTAGAGTCTGAAAGCTAGAAACAGAGAAGAGGCCTTCACTGGATACTATCTATCTTATATGAGCAATTAAGAGCAACCTATCAGCATGCATTCTTTTGATACCAAACTGAGAGCTGTGGCTGTTTAGTCGATAGTGTTTTCAGCTTACAGCTGAGCATTCTTAATGGAGGTAATATAGTACATTAGTTATAGCATAGTTTACCTTCAAACCAGAGAGTCACTGCTACTCACTGCTCACTGAGTTTACAGTGCCACAGTAAGGTATCAAGAGACTGGTTTGAAGTTTTTAATGCAAAACTTTATGTAGAAATGTCAATGGAGTGACATCTCAGTGGAATTACTTTTCATAAATTAATACAAAGGCTTCCTTAGTGAAGCCGGGGCGGAAGGGGGCAGGGTGCAACAGGGAGCAGGATACTTTTTGGTCTTAAGCTAAACCAGCCTGCATTTACAAGAAAAGATTAGGATGCTGCTTTCTATCTGCAAGTTATTAGTGTTAGTTAAATTACTGTAGAAGCAAAAGATGTATCGCAAGCTACTTCTTAAGCACTCATAAAAAAACAAACAAACAAAAACCAAAAAACAAAACAGTGACACAACCCTGGGTTGACCCATCAGGAGACAGACCATTAAACATTGCGGTATTTCTCGGCAGCACTGTATTTTCCAGGCTACAACCACAATTACTGCTTCTCCAAAGCCACTTCAAAAATCCATTGTGAAGTATAATTCAGCCATAAATTGTGAGAAATAGGCACTATATGCATCCCTCAGAGAAAGTCAGCAAGAGCCAAGCTGATCTCGCCAAAGCTATTCTGTTCAGATAGCAGCAAGTCTCAAAGCAATGTGACTGCAAGTTACACTTACAAGCTATGGCATGCTATCGACCCCAATTATTTGCAGGTATTAACATACTTGCACCCACCATGCCAAACAAGACACAGCAGTATTCATATTTTACATGAAACACTTGACTTTTACAAACATCAGATGGCTGTCTAAGGCCACGAGCGAAGGGAAACAAACTGAGTATAAATGCTCAATCCAGCTGCCAAATCATTTGGCTTTATTCTAGTTACTTACAGAACCAATGTGCTCTACAGAACAATCTAGCTGGACTGGTCATAGCATCTTGCTGGATAACAAAGCCAGCACCACTTGCACAGTTTACAACCTATTCCACAACTTTTAAGGACTTTTTTTCCTAAGAGTATTCATCACTTACCCATATATACAGGAAACATCTATCACTACATCAATCATGTCACAGCACAACTCATATGACTGCATGTCCACAGGGGAACTGTCTGTTGCAATGTAGATTTTGCTGACTACATCGAAGAGAAAAGCTTTTTCAATGCCTGAATTCTTCAGAAAGAGAAAGAATTTGGATGAATTTTTAAAATAACTGCATTTTTAAAATCTGAAGTAGAATTCATACACTTTCACATTCTTAATAGCAGGAAATGGTTTAAACATAACCAATTTAGAGCCTTAAGACAGAATCAAGATTTAGAGCATACATATAAATACAATACCCCTGTTGCCATAGTACATATCAACATCACCTTCTAGTTGACAAAAATAAAGCTGGGAACTCGGTTAGAATTCTTTTTAGTTTATTAATTACTAGATCATAATTAAGGTTACATTTTACTATGCTTCCAGAACCCAAATTCAGCAGTTTTCCTCTTCTGTGTTCCTATTAACTCCTGAAGAGCCACACATTCACATCCACCTGATGGACGAGGCTCAGAGACGAGTTACTTCATAGTAGCATGCCGACACTTAAATTTTACGCTTGTAGTATCTCGGCAGTTCAGTTTCTGTGTGAGGCAGTTGCCGTGTAGTTTAACATGCAAAGCAAAGAAACGTCAGCTTCTAAACTTATGACTCCATGAAGGGTATCACATTATGGCAGCTATAGGTATGGAAAAGCACCAAGCCAATTGTACCATCCCATGTGTAACTGAGCACTCTGGCAAAGTGCACGTGCTCATACTAAGTTCAGAAGCCTTCTGCTGTTAAGCAAGTTACCACATAGACACTATGGATTTCTGGCAAAGCTTAATTTCTATTTATGCAGCAGAAGCATTCCTTATCGCTTCTTCCTAGCTAGTCTGAATACCCAAGGCAGTGTCCTGAGGACATCCAGACGATCCTTTTGGCATCAGGGCTATGCTCCATACCCTCATGGCACTGAGCAGGGTGAGCATTAACGTGCCCTTTATCCACCGGGCCAGGTTATTACAGACAGTCCTCTACCAACACAGGAAAGAAGCATTATACAGTAGTAGCATGGGGCGACACGTCTGACCACACAGCACCTCTTAATCGCAACTGTTTTTTTCCATGTTGTCCACATGCCTGCAACAGCCTCACAGACATAACTGAAATGAAACAGGCTACTTCAGCCTTGACTCTAGGGTGATTTGATTTAAAGTATACAGCAGCAAATTTCTATGTCACAAATTCTGTAAGAAACGCAAACGCTAAAAGAATAAAGGCAAAAGTCTCACAGGCCACATGAAATAGACAGTTTAGTTCAAGGCCAAGTTCATATTATGAAAAAAGTCTCTTGTCAGTACAGCTACATTAGACTACTAAGTGCCTTAGCAAACTAATCAGTATATCGTGCTGGCAGAAAACTTCCATATCAACAGTTATGAACAGCCAAACTATGCTTTGTCAGTATTTACAGAAACCCGCACAAAGCACGCACCAGTACAATTTAGCTGTGGTAAAGAGCTTCTAATGCAGACAATCACACATGAGTGCCACTCAAATCTCCCAAGGGCAGATCTAGCCAGTGTTCCTTAGCAGGAGGACTTGCTTTACCATTCCGCGTATTTCACTCAAAGTTCTATTAGATTAACACTTACTGATATAAAGATATTTAGTAGATTTTCCAGCGTTGGCAGTTGCGGAATGAGCTTCTGTACCACTTTACTGAAGGCTTCAAATATTGAATGGTCATAGATACTGGTCAAATAAAAGCTGAGACGAGGAGGGAGGAAAAAGAAAGAAAAAAGAACAAAGAATCAAGAGTATTTCAGAATTGCAATAGAAATGTTAAAGCTATGTTTTCTAACATTCAGGCCTGATGATTTAGATGGGATGCCTTTATCACAAATATACCTGGCCACTGCACCAAGAACCTAATTTCTGAGTGACTGGAGTAAACATGAAACAGACTTCCCCCATCCCCGGGAGATGGGACAACAGAGAGAAAAATTTGAACATGCTTTCACAACACACTTAGCCTACAGAATGCTTATCACAAAGGCGTTAAACACTCGACTACATTTCTTCAAGTCCCATTCCTGGCCTTCCACTTTGTTCACACTAACACCAAAAGACACTGGCAATACTTAAAGGCTCCATGAGAATCAAAGTAGCAGGAAAAACAGAGAAAAGATAGCTAGTTTTAAAGGTGTCGGTAGAAGACACCTTAAAAGCGAGCCAAATATCAAGTAAGAGACTAAGCTTTTAAACCAATTACGCTGAAAAGTCAGTGCTAGCCAGGACTATAAGGCAGACAGCTTCCCCTCTCCTTCCCCTGCCCCTCCAGGCCGCATATACAAATTCAGCCTGTTATGCTGAATGAAAAGTATGCAAAAGAACATTGAATTATCAGCGAGTTTATGAATAAATCTATTGATTGGAATCTGATACAGTAGCCTGCCTTATTTTAGTCAGCCTAACAGCTGAGGCTTGGCCATAAATTCAGCAGTGTATTTTGTAACAAGAGTTTGTGCAATATTAAGAAACTAACAAGGCCTTGCTCTGGTCCTTTCACTATTACATCTAAAAGGCGTTAGTCTGTATGCATATCAGCAACAGTAGAATCACATATGCCAGAATCTTTAACTCACCTAAGGTGAAGTTTTTCAAGCCCAGCATCTGTAAGGTCATCATTAGCCCGCTGATGAATATCCCTCTGAGTTTCTATTTTATGGTCATCCGATAAACCATCAACTTTATGAATAAAAACTTCAAAGTTCATTTCCGGATTGACCTTGTAGGCTTTTGAAACTGTAATGTGAAGTCTTGTTAAAGCTTCCATGTAGTCATCCTGTAAATCAGTTTTGGCAGGAATGAATGACAAGGCTTTATCTCCGATAACTATTCCATTCTGCACAAGGACAAAATATTTCAGTGCAAGAACTTCACTTCACTTCTGTAACTAAACGGAAGTATGGGAGAAGAGAATACCTCGGAGTGTCAGAAATCCAGGTAGCTTGGATTCTGTTATATAAATTAAGTTGCATTAGCTGTACAAGGCTTAGCTACACAAAACTAGGCTTCAGAGCAAAAGGCAGGTTACACTTCAACTCCAGCAAAAGGCAGCAGTGATCTCCAAGACGGTCCTAATAACCAGGTAATCTCCCACTGTGCAATTCCCAAGTTCATTAGAAGCTACCAGATAGCCAATAGTACCAGTACTTGAAACTGAGGTCAGAAGTGTGCTGTTATTAAATGAACTCCATAGCAGTCAACAGCAGAGGGAAGGGATAATTCAGACCATCTAGCACAGCAGGTTCTCACTGTATTTGTAGAAAAGGTAAGTTCAGAGTACTCGCCCCTTTCCACTCTCTCCACCGGAAGCGTATGTTCCAGTCACTTCACAAAACTAAAAACCACACACCAAAAGTTAGACTGCCAACGCATCCTTTCATACGTAACAGATGTTCTACATCTGTTATCTAAAAATCTAAATTATCTAAAAATATCTAATCTACATCTAAAAATAGATATCTAAAAATATAAATTATTAGCTTCTCGATCGTTCCTCTCGCACATAAAGCAAAAAGAAAACTTCCTTGTGATTCTTAGTGATTTGTATTTACCTGGGCATCAATAACATATATTAAAGCACCTGTTCCTCTGAAGATCATCTCATAATCAAATGTTGGATCAAAAAAGTCCATCTGTCCAGGAAAATCCCATATTTGGAAATTCACAAATGAACTGTTGGAAATATCATCTTTGTAGATCTTGTTGGTACTTTCCAAGAAGAGAGTCTCATTGGGAGACATTTTGTGAAACACCACCTGTTAAAAGAACACAAATAATAGTCTCAACTTTATCTTATTAGAAGAGACTGGTAAAACTTCTTTGACTTGAATCTTACAAATAGGTTTGTCCATTCTAAAGTGTACAGTTTTCTTTTGATATAGACAGCTTCCTGCATCAGCTAAGGAAATAACCTACCCTTGATCAGAACCAAGCAACCGAATACAGTTAAACATTTTCGCAACTATAAATAACTCCACTGCCTAAAGTTACTCTTTCTTCCTTGCAAGTCTAACACAGTATTTTCCCATTCTGCTATATTAGCCAATTCAGATCTGGTATAAAGCCACCATGTTAATTAAGCAACTGCAAGCTTTTAAGAACTGTTCCTTTCCAGTCTTAGAAATTCCTAAAGGAAACTTTGATTTTAGTCTGGTGTCAAGTGTTATGACACAATATAATCAGACTGTTCCTAAACTACAACAAAAATGTACAAAAAAAACCATTTCAGTTTTAGAGACCCAAATAGCTAGATAGTTTGCCGTCTATTAACAACTGAATTATGTTTGCTGATCTTCTCCTTTCAAGTACCCTAAAGAAACGATGAAAGCTTTCATGCTACTTGGTAAACAGTTTAGCTGCAGTGATGAAAAACATACTCATTGCTAGTACTCAAAAAGCCCTGCTGGGATTTTAGCCCTTCCCTGAACAAATAGAACTAGCATGTAACCCCACAGCAAAGCAGCCTGTAGCAAAAGCAGTCAGTTTCAACAGCGAACATTGCACTAAAGCAACTCAACTGTATGTTACAAAAGATACTGCAAACGTAAGATGGTCGAACACTAGGCCTGCAAACAGAAAGATGTTTCCTATATAACACTTGGTAATTTTTTTTGTTTTAATGTTTCACACAGTTACAGAAGTCATCCATTAAAGAAACCTAGTGTAACAACCTCTGTCAAAAAAATTGCAAGAGAAACAACTCCACACCCAGCGTAGTTAATGGATTGTTTAGTGAGGTTCAAAGTAGTAAGTCAGCCTAGATTTTTAAGACCAAGGGAAAAAAATTCAGTTCCTCAGGGCAAACGTTTGAGGAAGCCAGGATCTAAACGAGGTTTTAAGCAGCAGAACATTTGTATGGAAAAGAACAGTTCTAGATATGTAGCAGCTGTATTGCAAGGACTAGAAATTCCTCAGGGTTTGCAGCACAGTTTTAAAGCATTCTGAAATCAACGTTCCTTCTTTGGAACTCAGCACCTCCCACAGGGAGCAGGACAGAATTAGTGAATCCAGTTTAAAGCAGATGAGTTTCTGAGAAGCAATGCCATCATCCCCCTTTTTCCTCCTTCCAAAAGCAGCACGTTTCATCGGACTGATGTTCCCCATCTGTTTTTCACATTAATAGGGGAACCAGGACACAGTTTTCATCAAATTCCATTTCTATCACCTAGCATCTACCCCCACTCTTACTCGCTTGACACAGCTTCAATAAAAAAAATAAAAAGGCTGTGGAAGCATCTGATTGGAAGCATGCAGCTAACACAGATGCCAAGCAATTTTGACTAGGCATATGCAGGCAGAGCAGACAAAGTTAGTAAAATTCTAAGAATCTGCTGAGTTTCTTCGCTATAGCTTTTATCATTTCCAAGTGTTCCTTCTACACCTTCAACATCCAACGGTCTCATCGACTTTTTGGCAGACTTCCTGCTTTTACCGTATTTTAAGAACTTTTCACTGTCAGCTTGAGCACTCTTAGCAGTACACTCTTCCAGATTTTTTTTTTTAATCCCTCTG
>NW_009221990.1:11736-15392 GCF_000690835.1 Fulmarus glacialis
ACCTGCCACAATCTCTGAGTTTTTAGGATTTTTTTTATTTCCTGACGTGTCAACCTTTTCTCAACAATAACTTCTCTACAGCTGCACTTGGTTTTATTTTTGAATCGCAGCAGTTAAGCTGCACTCCTGATGCAGTATTTCTGAACCGCATCCATGTTTTCAGACTTCCCCCCCCCCTTTTTTTTTTTTAAACTCACAATTTCTGTGTCAATTTTCAAGTAGTTACCCTTCCTTGGATCTGCGAGCTGAATTTGTCCAACACGTTCATTCCCACTACCTTAAACTTTGAATGGACTCCCCAGGGAAGCATGCGTTTGTTTTTCTTTTTTTAACAAATCAGAGAACAGCCATATTTGCAATTTCACTTCCAGCTGAAATGCTGGCCTGATCCATACAAACAAAATTTCCCAGACCACCAAACAATAATCCTATACATCAAGTGACAAGCATGACTTCCACAACATCCCTACTACAAGAGCTTATGAAAAAATATAACCTGCCACCGCAAGACACCTTATCGGGTACATTGTAGCAACACCTATAAACTGCAAGAAGAATATCTAATGCAGAAATTGCAAGTTGCTGAGAAAGTAACAAATCTAGGATAGTGTCCCTTTTTTTTTTGACACTTTGTCTGCAAACATGAATAACTCATTTATATCTGAGAAATCTATATCCTTTTCCTCAGAAGGGAAACAACAACTGGAGCCAGAACTTTTCTGAGAATCTTCGCAGTGCAAGTAACCCGAAGGGAAGAACCCTTCACTGGGAGTTGTCCCAAGCCACCACGAAGCGTGCCTCAATGGAGTCTGTACAGCCGAAGCAGGCAATTTGCCCTTCATAAACAACCAGTATCCCCACTGCAGCACAGGGTCATTCTGCACATAAAAGTAGGCACCTTTACCTATAAGTCCAAATGCAGAATGGGTTTTCAAACTCCATTTTTTTTTCCAGCCATAGTAAACCCCTTTTTTTTTCTTGAGGTAAATATTAGACTATTTCTATTGCCCTGATGTCCAGAAATTTGCACGGGCAGATGGAAGGAGGTCCCTGAAAATAGAGAGAAAAGGTATGGTATTGCAAGATGGTGTTGAGAATCTACTAACTGGAAGCAAACAGCTGCTTCACAGGTAAAAATGAAAAGCAACTTCCAAAGGATTCCCTAACAGCAGTAAGATGTACAACTGTTTTGTCATTTTCATGCTTTCCAGAATCTTTGCTTTAATTCTGTGGATTTCTTAAGCTGCTATAATGAATGAGATGGTCTCAGAAGTAGCAGCTGTCTTTTTTTCCAGAGGAGAGATTTGAGGGATGTGGGGTGACAAAGGAAGAGAGTATGTACAGCGAAAGGAAGACAAGACAGACATAGATGTTAAAGAAATTCACTAGTTATTAGGAGCACTACATTACATCTTGCTGTAAGATTTTCTAAGCATTAGAGCGTGCTACAGAAGCACAACAGACAGCTGGTTCTGAGTCCCTACTCCCCCAATTCAATTCATTTATTTAGCACCTTTAAAGAAAAATGAGTATAAATGAAAGGTTTACAGCAGCTCCAAACAAGCTGCTGCTTTAGGTTTACCACACACACAAACTCCTCCTCCAATAATATATTTATGCTAATCTTATGAAGGCAGAGCAGCAAGTCTGGTGACCATGACAAAACAAAACAAAACAACAACAACAAACAAAAAAACCACAACACACCAAACCAAACCCACACACCCAAAAAACCCAAAATCAGGTACTCTGTTTGAATTCTTTTCAGGGTCCTATTACATAAGGACAGCATAGTAAGTCCAGTTACACAAGTCATAAGTCTGCACAAAAATTTGTTTTATAAATGAAGCAATCGTCACATTCCCAAAATCTAACCTCAGTTTGCTACTGAACATTCACAGGTTATACCAGTATGGAAAATCCAATTGTCCAAAGGAAAAAAGAGTTCCTCTCCAGCACCATTGTTTTTTCTTTTGTGAGAGGCCCCCTGTTAATATCGCTCTCAGTAGAAGGCTAGAATGGTTTAATAATTCATGTTTTTTGCACAAATTTCTATATTCCCACAAAGCCAATACTTTTCCCTGATACAGTGTTTATCGTGCATACCCTGCACGATTATCTCTGGCAAGGTGATCAACAACTAGTGCAACTAGTGCCCAGACAGAGGGTCGGGTCTGATTATGACCATTTTTGGACTAGACAGATCTAAGAGCAGGAACGCTGTTGAAGAGAAACTTCTTCATACTCCAAGAGTGTCTCAAATTATTGCCACAGTTAGTTCACTCAGGCCGCAGCACAATGAGCTCCTAGGTAACAGAACCACAGCTTCTAATTCCCAAGCCAGATTGGCAACGGATGGGCAAAAGATGAATTCTATGTCCTCTTATTGCATACTCAACATCACACTGTCCCTTTCCTGCACAACCACTTGAACGGGTCCTCAGAGAATTGATGGTCATTAAAAAAAAAAAAAAAAAAAAAAAATCCAAAAGCTACATCTATGAAGTGACTTGTAAAGTCTTAAAATCTAGCTGCAATTTGTAGTTACTGCTTCCCTCTAGCTTTTAGGGTTCACTTTTTTCAACTGTGTATAATACAATAAGATCTCTAATGAGAGTCTACAATGAGTGCCATTCACATGACTTATAAAAAGACTTTCAGTGCAGTCACTGCATTTACACATACAGTGGGGGCATTAGGCCTAAATAATGGGGAATAACTGGAAAGACTGGAAAGCAATGACAGCCCAGTCTGCCACTGTATTTCAGAATAGCACAATGGAAAAAATTTCTCACTAACAGTTATGGTACCTTTTGCAAACCTTGTCTAAAGAAAGGCAAGCCTACAGCAAAAGATAGGAGTCATTGGTCTAGTACAGTCTATGGATTACCAAGTAGTCTGCATAAGACGGCTAAAAGAAGCAGATTCATACCTGCTATACTGCAACGTCCAAAAAAGGCTTCTCTGCATAAAACCTTCACAGAAATCTCTGAAGGATTCCACACTTGTATTTGAAGAAAGTTTGAGGCCCCTAAGTCTAGAGCTTGAGAACCACCGCATTTCACTAGTAATGCCTTCCCATAAAAATATCAACCTAAAAACTTCATAATAGGGACTGCAAATACAAAACTTGCACTGAAGAACAAGGATCGTTCTTAGCACTACACTTCTCTTGAGCTACACAGCAAATGAAAATAGTCAGTTTTGTCTTATTTTTATTAAGAAACACTAGTAACTTCACAAAGCTACCAACAAACCTAAGGCACCGAAACTGTTTTATTTCCTCCTTGACCAGCGACTCGTTTGCTCAGTCTAGCGTACTAAAGGAAACCAGAGGCTGCCTTTCTGCTCACACAAAAGCAGAAGTCTCTTTCAAAGGATCAAACAGCAGAACACGAGCTCAAGTCTTCTTCCAACCGGAAGCGCTCGCTAAACACCACACACCTGTACCGCTCACGGTGCTTTCGCATCCGTAAGAAAACATCCCGTGATAAATTTCACACCAGTATCTTCACTTTTTATTTTTGAAGCGTTAACATGAAGAACTACAAAGGCTACAACCTCTGCTACACAACATTCCTCTCTGGGCCAAATGATCGGAGTCCGTTCTGGGAAGTAAGCGCCTTTAAGCAGGAGCCTCCCTTCGCTCCAACTTC
>NW_009221991.1:0-1342 GCF_000690835.1 Fulmarus glacialis
GGGCAAGAAGAACGCCAAGAAGCGCCACTCCTTCACCGCCCTCAGCATGACGCACAAGTCCTCCCAGGCCTCCAGCAACCGGCACTCCATGGAGATCAGCGCCCCCGTCCTCATCAGCTCCAGCGACCCGCGGGCGGCCGCCAGGATCGGGGACCTGACCCACCTCTCCTCCAGCGCCCCGGCCCAGGTAAGGGCGAGTGGAGGTGGGTTTTGGGCACCCTTGGTGGACAGCACGCCGTTGCCTCACCCCTTTCAAAATGGCTGACCCTTGCACGAAGCGGTTGCACGGTGCTGTTGTCCCGATGTGACGGTACTTGGCATCTGTCGTTCCCATCCTTGTGTTAATCAGTGGGCAGGCGTGAGGAGCCAGAGCATAAAGCCAAATTTGATTCACAATAATGCAACATGTTTAAAAAAAAAAGTAACCCTACAATTTGTTTGAAGTAATGCAGCTTATGTTGCATCACTTTCTGTTGTAGAAAGGAATAATTTTGAGTGATCCTGTTACCCTGAATGTATCTGCTACCCTGCAGGGTAGCAATGTCAGTATGAAATTCACATTGGGTATAAAAAAGATTTTTGGAGTAATTATTTCCCTAAAGATCACTGGAGGATGAGCAAATGTGCTGTACTTCGACAAGTGTTGTACTCAGCAAGTAGCTGCTGTTCAAAAACACCCAAGGAGGTTTTAAACCATCAGACGTGCTGAGGGTGCAGTCCTCAGTCCTTCCCCCTCTTAAAGGAGGGGGCAGAGAAGCAGCTTCCTGGGCATCCCCACAGGTTCCAAAAGGAGCTTCCGAGTGGCTGCTCCTGGGGGCCTGGCAGAAACTCACCAGGGATGCACTGAAATAACTTGCAAATGCCTGCTGTTTCTGTGGGTAAGGGAATCCAAGTGGTAATTTGCAGTTTGAAGGCGTAGAAGAGAATGGAGAATAATAGTAGTCCCAAATCTCTTCTGCCTCGGCCTTTCTGCTCAGTCATCTACACACTTGGTGTGCAGATTAGCAGCCACGGGTTCCCTCTACAGACCAGCTCCTCATGGTCTGCGTTGCTTGCTAGCACCGAGGTAACCTAAGCATGTCAGGGTCTTCCCACCCATCTTTTCTCTGCTGAAAAAAACCGCCTGTGCCCTTTTCCTCTCTCTGGCTGTGTCTTCCTGCCCCTCGCACCCGTGTCCCCATATGGGGACAAACGTGGATCACTTCCTGCCCCTGTGGTGGCCCAGAGCGGGAAGCGATCCATGTTACAGCCACTGCCCACACTGGTGTGCGTGTAGACGGTTGGGAGAGGGCAGCACGGGAAGGGGGATAAGCAGCAAACTGCAGGGACTGCCTTGGGCAGG